>NC_136998.1:16451235-16511235 GCF_032717465.1 Coenobita brevimanus | reverse complement strand
GAAATTGATTTAGAACTTTAGGAGACATTGTGGGGGATACTCCGGATCCGGATCCAGATCCAGATCCAATCTAAAATTAAATCATTTATTCATTCGCTCATGGCCCGCCATTCTACACGGTTTCATCAAAATCCGTTCATAGCTTTTTGAGTAATCCTGCTAACAGACAGACAGACAGACAGACAGAAACAGACAAATAAACAAACAAACAAACGTGGGGTAAAACATATACTGTATCTCCTGGCGGAGGTAAAAAAATACACTGCAAATCGGTTTGGAAAGCTATTCACACACGCAGATTGTTAGAGAACCCAGGAAGACGTTGCGTACATCCTGCATAATATAGTAGCGGACCTATCACCCTCTGATTTATTCACCTTGACGATGTTATCACCCATAGCTTAAGATGTCATTACCTCCGCCAAGGAGGTTATGCGTTTACCCCGCGTTCGTTTGTTTGTTTGCCTGTCTGTTAGGAGGATTACTCAGAAAGTTATGAAAGGATTTTGATGAAATTCGGTGGAAGAATGAGGCATGGGCCAAGGAAGAAATGACAAAATTTTGGGTCAGATCCGTATCCGGATCCGGAGTATCATGCACAGTATCTCCAAATGTTCTCGATTAATTTCAATGAAATGTTATGAAAAGGTAGGCCATGGATCAAGAAAGAATTGACTGATTTTGGGGGCAGATCCGGATCCAGATTCGGATCCTGTTTCCACGGATCCGGATCTGGGATAACTCAAAAAGTTATGGATTTTAGTGGAATTTTTTTTGAAGGGTGAGGCATAACCCAAGGAAAAAAAAATATATATATATATAAAATTTTGGGCCTGATCCGGATCCGGAGTATATCGCACACAATCTCCAAAAGTTCTAAAAATTTTCAATGGTATTTTGTGGAAAGGTGGCCCATAGACCAAGAAAGAATTGATTAAATTTGGGAAGTCTCTACAAGGCGGTCAGGGATACGGGTAGGGTGCTGTACAAGCTGCATTAGGTCATTAAGGATAGAAAAGACGTAGGCTTGTTCGCCAGGTGGTGGTGAACATTGAAATCTCCCAGAATGGAAATTTCAGAGAAAGGAGGAAAGGATAGGATGTGTTCCATCGTAGAAGTAAGATAGTCGAAGAATTTTTTATAGTCAGTAGAATTAGGGGAAATGTAAACAGCACAGATATATTGAGTCACAGGATGATGGGAAAGCCGAAGCCAAAGCGTAGAGATATCGGAAGTATCAAATTCAGTAACACGAGATCAAGATAAGTCGTCACGGTACATATACTGTACACAATAGCCGCTTTTGGTTTTCAAATGTGTGTAGAGAAAGTAGGAGGATACAAGAAAAGGGTTTGCTATAAATTGCTTCAGACAGCTAAGCCACAGTTAAGAAAAGAAGGTGAGCTGATCTCTTCAAAAGAAGGTGAGGTTTAGAAGAGGAGGGGTGGTGCTCAACAGAGGGAAAGTTAAAGGAAAGGCCGCGCATGTTGCAGAAATGAAGAAGAAACGAGTCAGGCAGTGGTTCCAGGCAACTCGTTGAGTCGTCACCGTGAGAAGGAAGCATGGTGGGCGCATTTATGGTCCCTCCACCCCCCTCGGGGACTCCGAGGCTTGGTTATTAGACGCCATTTTTTTCTTCTTAATTTTGAAAAGGAAGTGTAGTGTATAATGTGCATGTAGTCTGGTGTTGAAAGTTAGAGGAACTCGTATTGGAGAGCATGCTGACCTACTCTCTGTATTACTGAAACACTGAAAAAGTTCAGCAAAGGGGGATGGTGAGGAACTAGTCCCGAGGCATGATAGAACGGGAGCTCAAGCTCTCCCTGTCATCAGCTTTCCATCCACCTTGGGAGTACCGCCCTGCTCGACTGGTGCTATAGTCTACTCGCTACCTTTTTTATTATTATATTCAATCGAAAACCGATTTTTTTTTCGAAATCGAGAGTTAATATACATCACTGATTAACCCAATAACCATCACAGAACTCTCTTCTATCTGTCTACAACCAGAAACCTTAATGACATAAGGGGTGGCCACAAACAAACAGCCTCCTCGTTGCCCTTTCCCCCACCACTTCGCTGCCCTCCCTCCAGCTCACACTCCATCCTTCCATCTCATTTTAGGCCTCCGCCTCCTTCCTTCCCCCTTACCACCTCAATCACATACACTATCCTCTTTAGTCTCTCGTTGTCCATCCTCTCCACATGCCCAAACCACTTCAGTTATTTCTCCTATAACCTTCTGTCACATCCACATTCACAGTGCAGCGCTCCTCCACTTTTTAATTTGTCAGTCTGTCTGTCCATGTAACTCAACATGCCACTCCCATATAACGCATTTCCACTTCTCTAACTCTTGACATGTATCATTCCAACAAAGTCCTAGCTTCGCGTCCATAGCTTAGAGTTGGTATCACAATACTACCATGACGCGACCTTTTTACTTCTATACACACTTCCCTATTTCTTATCACTGCTTCCAAAGTACCAGCAACCTTACTTCCTTGTTGTGCCCTTTCAAGCACTTGATCCTCTAAATTATCATACTTATTCATCACTATACAGGTAATTAAATGCACTCACATTTTCCATTTCCTCATCATCCAACCTCGCTGTACATTCAGTGAATTCATTTCTCTCGAAGACCACAACTTTACTCTTCCCTACATTCACCTTTAGATTCCGTTTCTTTTATTTTCTCCCAAACTCATTCACCAAGCCTTGCAGTTCCCCTTCATCACTTAACAACACGGTATCATCTGCAAACAACAGAACGGGAAACTACGAAATGCTGCCCTCGCTTATTAGGGCTTATCAAACATCCAGTGCCCTATCTTGTATCTCTGTTATAACTCCATCCATATACTGACTGAATAACCATGGAAACATGACACATCCCTGTTTCAGTCCAACAATCAGATAGAAAAATTCACTCAGTTCACTATCCACAAACACTGCAGCCCTAATGTCCTTATACATTCTCTTCACAAAATTCAACAGCTTCCTGTTTATTCCATATATTCTCAATACTTTGCACTTTCCTTGTCTATCCACTCTGTCATATGCTTTCTCGAAATCCATAAAGGCTGCATACAACCCCTTTCCCTTCTGGAGAGTCTTTTCCAATGAAAATCTTTGAATGTATGACTGACTTGCACAGACTCATCCCTTCCTCGAACCTCCATGTTCTTCTTCAACTAATGCCTCTGTTATTTCGCAGACTTTGTCAATAAGTAACCTACCATATACTTTTTCTGTTACACTAAGAAAACAAATGTCCCTATGATTAGCACACACTTTTTTCCATGTTTCTTTGTACACGGGAATAATTATACCTGACATCCAATCTTCTGGGACTCTACCCTCTTCCCAGGCCAATCTGTACATTTTCCATACCCATTCTACTACCATCTCTCCCCTATGCTTCAGCATTTCACGACACACTCCATCATTTCCTGGGCCTTTCCGCATTTTATCTTTCTTCAGTACATTCACTACTTCCATCCTACTAATCTCTTCCCCCTTCTCGTCTCTCTCCTCCTTCCAGCCATTCCCCAGCCATTTGCCCTCGTAATACTTTAAATCTCTGTGTTTAATAATTCCCTAAAACGTTTTCTCCATCTGATCACGTTTTCTCCCTTCTCCGGTAGCAGTCTACCATTCTTATCTTTCATGCCCCAACTACCGTCCTTATCACCCTGTCAAACCTTATTTTCCTCCCTGCAGAGCATTTTCATACATTCCATCTGCTTTTCACTCAAATTCCTTCCAAAGTCGTAATCCACTCTCCTCGTACTCTCTCCTACTAATCTTTTCACCTCTGTTTTCCTCTGTACATAGTAGTCTCTATTCCATCTTTCAACTTTCTCTATGCCTTTGCTTCTCATCTACTGACTATATGCTATCTTATTTTGCACCACAGCTTGTCCTACCTCTTCATTCCACCATGTTGATCCTTGCACCCCTTTTCATCTTCTCTTCACCTCGCACACTGCCTCACATGCTGACAAATTTCTTCTGTGAATGTCTTGCACACACGTCTGCTCCAAATCGTATTTACCCAGTCGCCCCTCCAATTCTGTCATGTGTTCTGCCTTTATTCCCATCCTTGTGCAACCTTTCTACCCTCCTTCTGTGGACTACTTCAATCTGTCCTGCTCTGCTTCTATTCACCACCACAAAGTAGTGGTCAGAAAATCCACTGCCAAACTCTATATGCTCTCGCATCCGCTACATATTTACTTATTCTCCCATCCACACACACATAATCAAGCATTGCCTTCTGTTCATTCAGTTCAGCATCCACCCTTCCCATCACCTGCTGTGTATACCTGTGGATCTTTTGTGCCTAACGAGGGTATTGGCTATCACCAACCCACTACCAGCACAAATGTCCACTAGAACACTACCATTCTCTTCAACTTCTGCATGCATACCCCACTCACCAACTACTCCTTCCACCTTCACATTTCTTACTTTTCCATTCATATCTCCAATCAAAACCACTCTCTCATTCGGTTGTAGGAAAAATAAAATTAAAGTGACGCCTTCGCACAGAAGAAGCTGATGACGTAGTCCACATCCCTCGACTGCCAAGGACATTACAAGATCTGAGTACATGGATCACAGTCTTTTCCATGAACAGACCGAAAGAATCTTAAAAGAACGTGGCATGAGTGTGAGGAGGCAGTTGTCAATTGGTCAGAGAAGTCGTCTACTGTCTGAAAAGACACGAGATCTTTCTCAGGCAGAGATAAGGCCAGTGTGATGACTTCTGTTAAAACAGACTTACTGACCATCGACAATATCTCATTTAGATAAAGTTTAGGCTGTTGTTTAATTCAGCCTTGCTATACAGAAATTAGTACTCGAAAGAACACTTTGGGAATAGACTACCGATGCTTTCACACTAGAGGTTGCAATGTTGCATGAGGCGGCCGCAAAAGTATGTTACTTTAATGGCATATTATCAAAACTGAATAATCATAATCTTTCTCCCCATGATGACAAGAAGTGCTCTGTTGGCCTATGTAAGAAGAAGTACGCATTTTATGATCCGATTATCCCATGAAAATGAAGAGTCGGTGTAGATAGCCTCGTAATGTTTAGTGGATTGAACAATGTATTCTGGGAGGAAAGTAAGATATGCACCATTCTTTAAAGGTATTCTCAATCATCTCTCTACCTGGATACCTCTCTAGAAAATACTTTCAATAAGACTTAGATTCTAGCCGGAATACATGGATAAAAAATCTTACATGCTTCCTTGCAGCAGGGCAAAAAATGAAGACCCGGCAAAGGATATCTTTCCTAAAACTTGAGATTTTGCTCGACGCTCAGTGTGCAGTTTCTGGAAATGATTCCGACAGTTTTTTTGGATCGCTGTATTGCCAGAATATCCGCTTCTCGCCAACAGCTCCAATTGCTTCCACTCAATGTTGCTTCCACTCAAAATTAAATAATACTCAATATTACATAACCCTGCAAAGCAGATTTTTCTTTGCTTTTAGTTGCCAAAATAAAGCTGTGCGACGGTTTGTGTTTGGACAATGCTTTCGATGTCTTCTGTCAAACATATCACTGAGTGACTGATAAATGATATAATAATTGTACTCAAGGTTGTCCACGCAGTGCATAAATGTTTCTTTTTTTTCCATCCAATGAAGACTTAACAATTGTAAGTAATAAGAATTTGGTCATATATATATATATATATATATATATTATATACAGTATATATATATATATATATATATATATATATATATATATATATATATATATATATATATATATATATATATATATATATATATATATCCTCATGACACAGCAACTATATTGAATTTCATTTCCTGATGATTATCAGAGCCTTAACATTAACATCGACAGACACACCTAAAAACCCAGACCTAAACACAAGACCCATTCCCTTAGAGTTCTTGAGATACCAGACATATACAGTTATAATTGGCACTCATATGGAATTAAATCCGTCTTGGATGCAGCGATGCAGCGTATGAATATTTAGAGATTCACTCAAACTTATCAGGCTGACAGCTAATAGATTCCTCATTTAAAATGGCTTTTGAAAAAACTTACAGTGACAACAATTTGGTTTCAGGATATGGTTACTAGGCCAGTGCGAAATAGTTGCTAAATTCATCCTACCAAAATGTAACCTCAGAGCTAAATAGCAAGCTAAATACCAGAACTGGCGATACCAAGATCACAGTCATTTATAGTTATGTCTGTGTCGTCGTTCAAGAGGTAACACGAGCCACTCTAAGTTCTGTGCACTTGGCTGCGTTCCTTTGCGTTGCTGGGGCTGCATTAATAAACGTTCCTTAGTTAAATGTATGAATGCATTTGCATGTTTATACTTATATCTTAACTCATGCAGCGACCGAACACTTCACAACAATGGTGAATGAAAGAGTTAAACCATATCTACCATCACAGAAGTTTTTCTCTGATGATTTACTGGTATGAAAACCGTTTTTTCTTAAAAAATATATAAGGCGCTTTATGAATTCTTAACCAGTCTGATCTAATCTTATCCATCAGGGTCGCTTTGCGTCCAGTGCTGGTGGGTAGTGCTTTCTGTGTGTCTGTGTGTCTGTGTGTCTGTCTGTCTGTCTGTCTGTCTGTCTCTCTCTCTCTCTCTCTCTCTCTCTGTTAATGAGCTGACTATCACATGCATAACTCCTTAATATACTGTTTGGGGGGAAAAGGAAAGGAAACTAGTCAGCGGGAAAAGGTGGAGGAGTACTACATCAACAGGGATAAGTCTGCATGTTTTCTTAAGTGGTTAAGAGCCAGAATTGGATGTTCAGTGTAAATCAAACAACATATATGACGTAAAACCATCGACAAGTGAGCGACTTTTATTATTGTTCTGGTCGCCTCTTGACGGTTTAGTTCAGCTTAGGACGGACTCTTCGAACTAGATAAAATAAATGGACTTTTTTAAAGACTCTCCGAAGCTTAATCACATGACCTTGTGACTGCAAGGTTTAAATATAAAAAGCGCATTTGAACTGGCGAAGTTAAAGACGCAGGAAGAGGGAAGCATGAGGGAAAGGAGAAAATCAAGGGTGAGGGGAGACGCCCAGGGGTTTAAGGGAAAGTGGAAGTTAAGGGTGAGGTTAAGGAAGAAGGTTGTAGAAGAGAGGAAGGAGAGAAAGATGCATGACGATGCAAGTATAGTAGGACTGGGAGAAGAAAAACGACCGTTAAGTATGGAAAGATGGCTGTACAATAATTGCTCTCGGCACATGAAGAACACAGCAACATAAGATCAGTCTCTGCATAATCCTTATAGTCCCTCGAATGCGATTCACTTTGTCGATGTTATATCCAGGTCGCCAAATGTATTGCTGGGTGAGAAAGCGTCTGGTCGTTCTGAAAATCTAATTCAGGTTTTCGAAATTTCTATTAGAGCGTGTCCTAATCCATGCATCGACGGGTCCCACTGAGAAAAGGGAGAAGAGAGAGGATGTATAGAGGCGAAGGATAAGGAGAAGGAAGACAAGATGACGCGGAAACAGGAAAGTAAGGGGGTGACAAGGGAAGCGTGGATTGCGAGATGGAGAAGCCTAGGTGATGGGAGGTCATGGACGGTGAGTGAGAATGAGGAAAGGGAAATGCAGAGGAGAAGATTGAAGACTCATAAATTATCAGTCTGGAAAGAAAGGAAGAGTGAGGAAATCGAAAAAGGGGACGAAGAAAAAAAAATAGAGCGTAAAAACGATGAATAGTGTTTTATTGGAGCGAGGGGGAGACTTCAGAGATTGAAGGGGAAGGGCGAGAAGAGAGAGGAAAAGATGTGAAGTGAGGGGAGATGTTGAGAAGTGATGGGAGGTAATATGAGGTGAAGGGAGAGGGCAAGAAGTGGGAGGAGGTGGGAAGTACGTGGAAAAGATAAAAAGTAAGAGATAAGAACACGAACTGAGGGTAGAGGACTGGAATTGGGGGATCGACTATGAAATGGAGGTTTGGGTGTGGAGTAAGGGGAGAGGATGACAGGTTTTGTGAAATATAAGAAATGAAGCGAGAGGGTAATTATGAAGTGAGGAGTGGGAGTGAGAAGTAAGGAATTAGGACGAAGAATAAGGGTGAGGGTGAGAGGTGGGGAATGACAATGAGTGGAATGTATGTAATCAGCGGGAGAGGATAAGCAGCGACCTGTTGACTGGGGAGAAAGAATGGAAAAAACGAGCAAGGTCACGAACAGTTTACGACCACTGCACAGTATACCTCATTTCTCTGACTTTCTTTCCCTCTCACTCTCCTTCCACTCCCTCTCCTCCTCCCGTCACTTGCTCTTGTCCTTCTCTCACCTTGCCCTCACTACACATTCTTTCAGTTCCAATAATTTTACTTTCACTTTTTTCTCGCACGGTCTTCTCTCGGCTCCATCTCCAACTCCTCTTCACTCCCCGTTCTCCTCCTCTATATCCCAGTCCCTCCACAAATCTTTCGTTGTTTGCTCTTCATTTTCCTTTGCTCTTCCTTCATTGCGTCCTTTCCTCTTCCCTTCACTCTTCTTCCATCCTAATCTTCACTTGAGTCCAGGTACATCGTTGCTGCCTTACGTTCCCTTTAAACTCTGACCCTTTTACGCTCACTCTTACACTCTTTTCTTTCACGTTTCATTATTTCATTTTTGTTGTTTTTGTTGTAAAATCTTTCCTACGCCACTTCCTCTCTCTCTCTCTCTCTCTCTCTCTCTCTCTCTCTCACACACACACACACACACACACACACACACACACACACACACACACACACACACACACACACACACACACACACACACACACAATAACCCCAAACAATACCCCAGTCACAAGTAATGGATAGGCCAGAAGCCAGGTGTGCCCGAGACCCATCACATGAATGATGAAGTGACTGCTTTAATGAGCGCTGTGAGAATCATGTTTAAAACAGAACGATGGAGTAATCACTGTATGACTACTGTTGATCAAGTGAGTACATGTTTTCCTGTTGGATGAGGTTCATAAGTTTAGTTCAGGTATGGTTTGAGTTTATTGATCACATAATTCTGTTCAGGAATGTGTGACTGGCCAACTTGACCTAAATTTCTGGCCTGAATACCCTTGACCCTGACCCTTAAGGTTTTGATGGTTAAAGTGACTTTTATTGAATGATTTTATACAAAATCTTTTGGAAAGACTGATCCCCCAGGTTGAAATTACCTGTTTGTCAGGAGGAAGAAGAAAAAGGAACGTTTACTGGAGAGTGTTTCTAACACTTTAATGTAGAATGGGTATCTCTGAGGTGATTGAGTTGGTAATGCATCAGTAGCAACAGAATATGTACAGTATAGTGTCACTGTACGATATACGTAAAGCTTTCTAAATCTGTAATTTCCAGTAAATAAGGAAGTCCATTCCCATGGGCTTTGGTGGCACCTTGCACCCTTTCCGTATCCCGTATTGTTAGGGAGTTTTCTATGGTATTTACGTAAACTGTGTCATTGTCAGGAAGATATAAGAAAAGTTCCAGCATCTCTTAACCCTTTATGGTCTTGAAAACTCTCAGTTACTGTTTCCTTCCTACCAACAGATAATTTTTACCTGCTTAGGACTGGCCTCTCATCATTTAAGATATAGTGTCCAGTAACAAATTCTATTCTCCATATGAGGGTTCACAGGCAGCACGCAAAACATCAATGGAGAAGTGATGACTCATGAGTATGTGCTCAGTGTGGTTTTCTTCAAAGAGTCTTGTTGTCCACATGAAGGGAAAGACAGAAAATGGCCAGATTATAAAACCGCATGTCTCCAAACACACATATTTTATTATAATGTAACTTGTGTTCATTTGCTTAACCCACCCCTTACCCACAACGTACAATGCACGTTGCAACTTTTTTTTCACGCTTAGTCCCCACAACGTATGATGAACGTTTTGCTATTGCAATGTCCGTTGTTTGCACGTTTTTCAAATTTTGCAAATAATTTTTGGTATGTATACACGGGACATCTTCCTCTACCCGACACCAGGCGGGGAAATGCCTTACCGCCGTGACCTCCCCCCCCCCCACGCACGCCATTGTCTCGCCAACTCACCTGTTACCAGTGGCCTGGCTAGTAAAGACATGTCACACCACGGTACGAAATTCAAGGCCAGAGTGATTCCCCAATCGATGACAATGTGGAGGGCAAAGTTTACATAGCAGTAGAGGAAGAAACAGTCAGAAATGATGTTCAGGTAATGTCGCTAAAAAGGGTGCGGTATGTTGATGTGTTTGGTGAGTGAAACGATGCTTATATCACCTATAATACTGTGTGAAAACCAGTATACTCTTTTACTACATATAAATTCGTACCAAGTAAAAACATAAATGCACTCAAACCTCATTTAAAGGGACTGAACTGGGATTCAACTTGTCCTTTACTTGAAAATGTCCTTTACTTGAAAATATCCATTGTCTTACCACATATAAAGACAATCTTATTATGAAATGCAATGATTGTTTCACTTATTTATATGATTATGAATATTATTTTACAGGTACTGTATAAAGAAAAAATATTAATGTGTATAACCTAGACATTATGTACTATTTAAAGTCCGTTTGTCAGGTAGAATATGGAGTTCCTTAAATCCAAAATCCCTTAAATGGAGGTCCCTTAAATGGAGGTTTGAGTGTACCAATTATGAGTAGTTTGGAATAGTTACCCCTCCCAAGAACACGTTTTCTCTGAAGACAAACCCCATTGAAAACAGAGCCAGGTGAGGGTATTGTTATCTGCAGCAGCATTATAAACCTCAGATGAAAGATTTCTCTCAAAAAAAGCGGAGGTTTAAGCAAAAAATAAATAAAAATCGGAAATTTGTCGGGTTTTGGGGGTGGGTCATGTATTAAATTAGTCAGTATAGGGCAGGTTAAACCAGGCAGATATTTATGTCCATTTGCATTCTACAATATTTTATGTGACTCAGTGGCAGAATAAGACATTACTCTGGCTAAACATCCTTGCCATAGAACATTTTCCTGAGTAGCTTCAGCTGTGGCTGAGAGGAGACGTGCCTATGAAATTTGGCTGCAGAGGAAGGATGAGGTGTCATATGAGATGTATTACGAAAAGAGGAATAGGGCAAGTAGGGCTGTGCATAATGCTGAAGTGGCAGCAGATAAGAGGTGTGGTAGGAGGTTGACTGAGAATTTTCAACAGAATAAGAAAATGTTTTGGAAGGAGGTGAAAAGGGTGTGAAAGGGAAAGTCTGAACGAAGAGCGAGTAACAGCAGAGGATGGAGGGATGTTGAGATGGATGCAGTAAGGAAGAGATGGGTGGAGTATTTTGAAAGACTTAAATGTAGAGGAGGAAAGGGAGACTGTGGCAGATGGAAGAGTGCATGGAATAAATGTGTTGGGAGAGCTGACTGATTCTTTGATCACGATGGAGGAAGTGCAGGAGGCAGTAAAGGAGATGAATACAGGTAAACCTGCAGGTATGGATGGGTGTGCTGTGGAATGTCTGAAAGGTGGTGGAGTGACTATTGCTGAATGTCTGCTTTGTGAAAGGTATGGTGCCAGTTGACTGGCCAAGTGCTTCTGTGGCCCCATTGTATAAATGTAAGGGTGATAAGTATGAATGTACTAGCTTTAGGAGTATAAGTCTGTTGAGTGTTGTAGGTAAGGTGTATGGCAGAGTGTTAATTATGAGAGTTAGAGAGGGTACAGAGGAAGTGATTGGTGATGAGCAGTGTTACTCTAGGAGAGGGAGGGGATGCATACATCAGGTGTTTGCTGTGAGATAGGTGTGTGAAAAGTATTTAGTGAAAGGTGAGGATGTGTTTTGGGCGTTTGTGGATTTAGAGAAAGCGTACGATAGAATTGATAGGGAGGATTTGTGGACTCTCTTAAGACTGTATGGACTTGATGGTGGGTTACTAAAAGATGTGAAATGTTCTTATGTAAACAGTAGAGTGTGTGTAAGAGGGGGAAATACTGTGTGATTGGTTTCCCGTGAGAGTGGGGCTGCGGCAGCGATGTGTGATGTCACCTTAGTTGTTTAATATTTATATGGATGGTGTTGTAAGGGAGGTGAATGGAAGAGTGTTAGGTGGAGGTCTGAGTCTGGAGAATGTTGATGGTAGAGAGTGGAATCTGAAGCAACTGCTGTTTGCAGATGATACTGCACTGGTGGCTGATTCAGAGGAGAGATTGAGACAGTTGGTAGAGGAGTTTGGAAGGGTGTGTGAAAGGAGGAAATTGAAAGCAAATGAGAATAAGAGTAAAGTGATGAAGTGTACGAGGTTGGTAGATGGTAGGAGGATGAATATATTTTCGCATGGTGAGTTGCTTGAGGAGGTAGAGTGTTTTAAGGAATTAGGGTTGCTGTTGCTGTGGATGAAAAAATAGATGCAGAAGTGAAGTTTAGAATGAATGAAGTAGGAAAGGTGCTGGGAGGAGTGAAAAAAGGTGTTTAGATGTCGTTCACTTAGAATGAATGTAAAGAGAAGGCTGTACGAGGGTGTTTTGGTACCGACTGCATTATATGGGGCTGAAACATGGAATATCGGTGTAGCAGAGAGGAAAAATTTGAATGTAATGGAGATGTGTCTGAGAAGTATGTGTGGTGTGACATGTATAGATCGAGTGAGAAATGATGAAGTGCGAAGGAGAACTGGAGTTGTTCAGGAGATGCCTGATCGAGTTGAGCAGAGGGTGTTGCGATGGTTTGGGCATATGAAGAGAATGGATAACGAGTGATTGGTGAAAAAGATAACTAGATCTGATGTGAGAGGTGTAAGGCTGAGAGGAAGACCATGAAGAGGATAGATGGACAGTGTGAAGAGAGCGTTGGATGCGAGAGGGATGTTTGTTGAGCAAGGAAGAGTGGCTGTGGGTGATAGAAATGAATGAAGAGAAACTGTGAATGAGTCAATGATGACGCAGCCCCGAGGAGATATTCTCCCGCATTTTGTATGATCAGCTGATCAGGGCAGGTGCAGGTAAGGGGATAGGTCTATTAGGATGTGGCAGGGGTAAACCAGCTCTGCTGTCGGGCCCTGCTGTGGATGTCACTGATTGCACTGTGCAGTTGATCCTCGTGCAGTGTGGTGGAGTGAGGACCTGTCCCTTCTCCCCCTTGAGGCTACGATGCAAGTGAATGTGTCTGAGTGGATGAGTAAATTGGGAGTGTGTCGTCCTTTCTCGGCTACCTCCCTTTCTTTGGGGGAAGCAGCCTAGGTATATAGGTAGATAGCTTCATAATCTAATATTACTCTACATGTTACATACCAATTTTCAAGACGGAAAGATATTAACTTTGTGCCTAGTTAGAAGGACCTGATTATAATTTCAGATGGTTAACAAGCAGTCATTTCATCCCACAAGTATATGAATGAATTTAAAGTTTTATGGATAAATGATTTTCTCGTGAGATGGAACCGAGACTTAAACGGCTTGGACGGTGTGGGTGACTGTGGTCCACTTCACTGAAATTTCCGTGTGATACTTTTGCCAGGTTTATGATCTCATTTTCTTTGTTTATGAGTCTTACCCCATTGCAAGTACTGGGTGGGGAGAAAGCCTGAAATGCTTATGGCGATTACTATAGACTGTCCAAGCTGAAGATTGTGCTTTGTTAAAAATAATAATAATAATAAAAAAAAGGAAGAAATCCTGTCATCTATTTCCTGTGTTTCCTTTGTACTGATATTCATATATATTTTAACTTAGTATGGTGTTCCTACGCAGAGCTGATCGAAGGGTAAACTTGCTTTAATCTGTGGGAGAAACATTCTATCTATCTATGTATTGCCAGACGGCTTAATCCCTTATACGGGGTGGCCACAAGCAAATCGCCTCCACGTCACCCTGTCCCCCTCCATTTCACTCCCCTGCTCCCAATTCACACCCCTCTCTCTCATATAACTCTCCACTCCATCCCTCCATCTCATTATTGGCCTTCACCTCCCTCTCTCCCCCTCCATCTCACTCACATCCACTCTCCTCATCAGTTTCTCACTCTCCATCCTCTCCACATGGCCAAACCACCTCAGTGTGTTTCTCCTAACTCTTCCTATCACATCCACATCCACACCACAACGCTCCTTCACATCCTCATTTTTCAGTCTGTTTCTCCATGTGACTCCACAGGCTCCTCTCAAATAACTCATTTCCACTGCTCTCACTCTTGTGTCCCCCCAACAACGTCCAAGCTTCACCTCCATACGTCAGAGTTGGTATCACAATACTGTCAAGTAATAACTTTTCACTTCCATGCTCACTTCCCTGTTTCTTTTCATGTGCCTTCAAGGAACCAGCAACCTCTCTTCCTTTTTGTACTCTTTCAAGCACTTCACCCTCCAAACTTCCATCCTTACTCATCACACAACCCAAGTACTTAAACGTACTCACATTTTCCATTTCCTCATCATCCAACTTCACTGCACATTCACTTACTTCACCTCTCTCGACGACCATAACTTTACTGTTCCCTGCATTCACCTTTAAATTCCGTTTCTTACACACTCTCCCAAACTCAACCACCAAGCCTTGAAGCTCCCCTTCGTCTTCACTTAACAACACAGTATCATCTGCAAACAACAATACAGGGAGTTTCCAAACACTGCCCTCTCTCATTAGAGCCACTCCAACATCCACTGCCCTACCATGTGTCTCTTTTTATAGCCCCATCCATATGCAGATTGAACAACCATGGAGACATGACACATCCCTGTGTCAACCGAAACTTCAAATAGAAAAACTCACTCAGTTTACTATTCACACGCACTGCAGCCGTAGCTCCCTAATACATACTCTTCACAGCATTCAACGACTTCACATCTACTCCATATATTCTTCATATTTTCCACAATCCTTGTCTATCCACCCTGTCATATGCCTTCTCCAAATCCATAAAGGCCGCATACAACTTCCTTCCCTTCTCTAGACACTTTTCCACTAAAGCTCTAAGATTGAATGTCTGATCAACACAACCTCTTCCCTTCCTAAACCCTCCCTGTTCTTCTCCAAATAATTCCTCTGTTATTTCCCTAACTCTGTCAATAAGTATCCTACCGTATACTTTTCCTGTTACACTAAGGAGACAAATGCCTCTACGAATACCACACACTTCTATTTCCCCTTTCCCTTTGTACAAGGGAATGATTATACCTGACTTCCAATCATCTGGGAATTTACGTTCCTCCCAGGCCAATACGCACATCTTCCACATCCATCCTACTTTCTCTATACTCATTTCAAAGCCAAAGGTGGCTGTTGTGTATATAGACGCAACGACTTATCTTGCTCTCGTGTTCCTGAACTTGATTCTTCTGAATTCTCTACATTCTGGCTTCTGCTTTCCTGTCATTCTCTGACTAAATATATCTGTACTTTTTTCTTATCCCCTAATCCTACTGAGTATCAAAAATTCTTCGACTATCTTACTTCTACAATGGAACACATTCTATCCATTTCTCCTTCCTCTGAAATCTCCATTTTAGGAGATTCCAATGTTCACCACCACCTTTGGCTCTCCTCTCCTTTCACTGATCCACAGGGTGAACAAGCCTTCACCTTTTCTATCCGTAATGACCTAGAGCAGCTTGTACAGCATCCTACCCGTATCCCTGCCCGCCTTGGAGAGAGCTCCAACATATTTGACCTCTTCCTTACAACTAATCCTTCTGCTTACAGTGTTATTATTTACTCTCCGTTGGGCTCCCCCGATCACAACCTTATCACCTTAACATGCCCTATCGCTCCAGTACGATCTGTGGACCCTCCAAAGAAACGTTGTGTGTGGCACTTTGGAGCTGCGGATTGGGAGGCCCTCAGGCAGTACTTCTTTGATTTTCCCTGGAATGATTACTGCTTCCATGGCCAGAAGCTATCTGAGTGTGCCTTGCACATTAAGGAGGTTATTCTCTTGGGCATGGATGCATACATTCCATTCTCATATCATTTGACTAATGCAAGAAAGCCTTGGTTTAATCACACTTGTTCTAATGCTGCCCGCAACAAGGAGAGGGCCTATAATAGGTACTGGAGCCAACCCACCCCTGAATCACATCATTTTTACGCTTCTGCACGGAATCGTGCTAAGTCTGTTCTTCGCTCTGCTAAAAAAATTTCATCTGTATTAAATGCTTTCAACTCTCCAACTTGAATTCTTCCTGCTCCTTCTGGCACCTCACTAAAAACCTTTCTAACAACTTTACCTCATCATCCTTCCCTCCTCTTTTCTACTGTAATGGCTCTGTAGCTATTTCTTCTACTGAAGGAGATCTCTTCACTCAGCCTTTCTCCTCCAATTCCACCTTAGACGATTCCAGTGCTGTTCCTCCATCACTTCTCCCCTCTGACTTCCTCATGGCTGACATTAAAATTTCTTCAGCTGATGTATTTTCTGCCATCACAGGCCTCAATACTAACAAGGCAGATGGGCCTGATGGAGTCCCTCCTGTTGTTCTCAAGAACTGTGCTTCTGTGCCTACAACCTTCCTAGGCAAACTCTTTCGCCTTTGTCTGTCAACTTGTACCTCTCCTTCTTGCTGGAAGTTTGTTCTCATTCAGCCAGTCCCAAAAATGGGTGTCCATTCCCAGCCCTCTAACTATCGTCCAATTGCTTTAACAGCCTGTATCTCAAAAGTTTTCGAGTTAATTCTTAACCCGTCACGTCCCGAGGTTTTCCGCACCTCCGACATCCCCCAATCCCGAGGTATTTTCGAAAAATTTTTTTTTGGCTATAACCTTCGCTTTTGGTGAGAAACATCGAAAATTCATAGAGAAATCGCTCACCTGAGGTTTAAAATACTCAATCCAGGTAGGAGTTCCTCCTGACCTGACTGGGTTTTCTAATATGCTGGCACCAAAGAAAATGAGTTCTATGGGAGGGTAACTATTTTATCCACTCATAAACGGTATTTATTTATTTACTTGGTACGAATTTATATGTAGTATGAGAGTATATTGGTTTTCAAGCAGTAATATTGGCATTATAAGCATTGTTTCACTCACTAACTAATCACCATACCGGACCTTTTTTTGCCACATTACCTAATCATTATTTCTGACTGTTTCTTCTTCTAATGCTATGTAAACACTGTCCTCCACATTGTCATCGATTGGGGAATCACTCTGGCCCTGAATATCTTTACTGGCCAGGTCACTGGTAACAGGTGAATTGCCCAGACAATGGCGTGAGGGGGGGAGGGGGGAGGTTATGTGGTGTAAGGCATTGTCCCTGCTTGGCATCTTGTAGAGGAATAGAGGAAGGTGTCCCGTGTATACATACGAAAAATCACGCACGAAAATTGAAAATTGTGCAAATTAGGGACCTTGCAATTGCACAACATACTGGTACGTCGCAGGGACTGGCAAATGCAAATCGTTGCAACGTACCCATACATCGACGGGACGGGGCGGGTTAATTGAAAAATTTTAAAGCATCTTTCCTATCACAACCTCCTTTCTGATTGTCAGTATGGGTTCCATCAGGGACGTTCCACTAACAATCTTCTCACCTAGTACCTTTCAGACACCTGGTCATCCTCCTTTCAGGACTTTGGCAAAAGCTTTGCCATTGCTCTTGACGTCTCAAAGGCTTTCAATCGAGTCTGGCATAAATCTTTAATTTCCAAACTGCCCTCTTACGGTTTCTATCCTTCTATCTGTGCCTTCATCTCTAGCTTCCTTTCTGGTCATTCTGTAGTTGCTGTTGTAGATGGCCATCATTCTTCTCCTAGATCTATCAATAGTGGTATTCCTCAGGGCTCAGTCCTATCACCAACTTTCTTCTGTTTAATCATCAATGACCTTCTAAGCTGTACATCTAACCCTATCCACTTGTACGCTGACGACTCCACCCTTCACCTTCCCATTTGGTTCCAGCAATGTCCATCTCAACAGTTACTTCAACAAACAAGGAATGAGGCTATGGCACACCTGATGCCTGACTTGGCTCGTATCTCTGACTGCGGTAAAAATAATCTTGTTGTTTTTAATGTATCAAAGACTCGGTTCTTACACCTATCAACCCAACAAAATCTTCCACAGGTGTATGCACTAATGTTTATTAATATTCAGCTTAATCCTGCATCATTCTTGAACATGCTTGGGGTTTCATTTACTCGGGACTCATCTTGGAAAGATCATATTACATCTCTTGTAAAACCTGCTTCCACAAGACCAGGTGTGCTAAGCCGACTCCATTCCTTCTTTACCCCTGCACAATTGTTGACTCTATACACAGGTTGTATCTGCCTCCGTTTAGAGTACAACTCGCATGTGTGGGGAGGTTCCCCACACACAGCTCTTCTCAATAGGGTGGAGTCAAAACCTTTTCGTCTCATTAACTCTCCTCCTCTTACTGACTCACTTCAACCTATGTCTGTTCACTGCACTGTTGCATCTTTATCTCTTCTCTATCGCTACTTCAATGGTCACAGCTCCTCTGAACTGTCTGCTTGCATTCCTCCACCTCTATGACAGGCACGTAGCACCTGTGTTGCAGCAAACTCCCATCCCTTTTCTGTCCAACTCTCTAATGCAAGAGTTAACCATTACTCCCAGTCCTTCATTTATGCAGCAGGTCAACTCTGGAACTGTCTCCCTCTGTCTGTATTTCCTATTTTCTACGATCTCTAGTCTTTCAAACTCAATGTGTCCAGGCAACTTAAAATGATCGGATCTTGAATTTGGCTATCTCTTGTATTTTTTTTTTCTCTTGGAAGGAACAGTTCCGGGCTCATGGCCTTTGGTTCCTTCTTCCTAGCAAAAAAAAAAAAAAAATCTACTACTATCTCGTCCACACTCCATCAATTTCTGGGGCTCTCCCTACTTTGACTTTCTTCATTGCTTCCACAACTTCCTTCCTACTGATTTCTTCCTGTCTTCTCACATTCCTCCTTCTCCCAGCCATTCCCCAGCCATTTATACTCACATTACTTTCACTCTCTATATTCAACAATTCATTAAAGTGTTCTCTCCATTTGCTCACTTCTTCTCCCTTTTCAACTAATAATCTACCATTTTTATCATTCACTCCCCTACTAACTTCATTGCCACCCTGTCTGACTCTCTTTACCTCTTTCCAAAGCATTATCTTACAATCCCTACACTTGACACTCAAATTCCGTTTGTCGCCTTCGGGCGTAATAAATTAATCAAATCAATCCACTCTCTTCTTACACTCTCTTACTAATCTTTTAACCTCTCTCTTCCTTCTCTTCCGTCTCTCAACTTCTTCCACGCCCCTGTTTCTCATCCATTCATATATGCTTTCTTTTGTGCCACAGCCTGTCTCACCTCTTCATTTCACCATGCTGTTCCCTGCATCCCCTTTTGTCTTGTCTTCACCCCACACACCACCTCACGTGTTGCACATATTTCCTCTGTGAATATCTTGCACACACTTTCCACATCCCCCATCTGCTCCAGTTCATATTTATCCAATCGCTCCTCCACTTCTTTTATATTCTGCATTTTTCCCATCCTCTTGTATCCTTTCCACTCTCCTTACATCTACTCCTTCCTCCCGTCCTTCCCTTCTTCTATTTATCCATTTTACTTGGACCTTGATTCTGACCACCAACAAGTGGTGGTCAGAAAGTCCACTTCCCCTCTATATGCTCTTGCATCCATTACACATATTTGCATCCTTTCATCCCCACACACATAATCAAGCATTGCCTTCCTTTCATTCAGTTCACCATCCACCCTTCTCATCACTCGCCATGTATACCTGTGGATCATTTTGTGCCTGAAGAGGGTATTGGCGGTCACCATCCCCCTCCCGGCATAAATGTCCACTAAAGCACTGCCATTCTCATCAGGAACGTCCCACTCACCAACTACTCCATCCACCTTAACATTCCCTGCTTTACTATTCATATCACGAATCAAAAACACTCTCTCATTCCTTTCAAACTTTTCCATGCACACTTCCACATTTGTCCAGAACTCTTCTCTCATTCTGCTTGCACCATCTTGCATTGGCTCATACACACACACAGTCACTCACATTTGTAGTCCAACTTTCAGTTTTACCCACACGATCCTTGAACCAACTGATCCATACTCTCTTATATTCTCCTTCCATCTGTTACTTACAACAATGCACACTCCTTCTCTTGCCCTCTCATTCTCACCTACTCCTGCACATGTGCCACATCCATACTCCCATTTTCTTTCACTCTCACCTCACCATTTAGTTTCAGTTAATCCACATACATCCACTTTCGCACCCTCAAGCACCTGGCCAATCTCTCTCTCTTTCACCTCATCATTTGCACCCCTTACATTCCAGGTCGCCGTCCGTATCATGTCTTTTGTATGGTCCTTAGTCGTCATCTTTTGGTCAGTCCTCGTCCGAGGCTTCTTGTTCGTATTTTTAGTTAGTTGTTTTTCGGGGAGGGGCACTAACCCTCCCCCAACCCAATTGCTGTCACGTAGGGAACACGTGTCGGCTGGTTATAAGGTTACCACCCAGCATTATAAATGATTTCCTGGTTTACAGGAAATCATTTGGCTTGCCACTTGATGTAGAGCTACCCTAAAAACAGAGTACCAGTATGCTAAGTGGGTGGATGATGGGCGCCCCCACCTACCACATTATTGCACAATAAAAAGTTTACGTGTATTACACAGTTCCAACCCAGAACAATGGAATGAAAGGTTGGCGAGCTCCATTTCTCAGGCTACAGTGAGGATGGTTTCCCTTACCATTGTTTTCTATTTCCTGTTTCTTGATCCTGCCCATGCCATTGATAGAAGCAGGCTTTATAATTAGATCTAACCGTTTAGCTTTAGAGCTGTGGTTGGCAGGAGTCATAAGTTAACACACCAGAGTTCTTATCCAAGAGTTCCCAAAACATTTTCTCTGATATAAAGCGCTACCAGATATGCAGGGTAGTCTTGTAGCGCTTAATTGAAATGCATTTGCTAACCTAGCCTTGAAGGAATAGTATGGGATTGGCTGCTACCTTTTTTCTCGTTTATCAAATAAAGGGTGCTGGGGAGGGATACCTTCAAGTGCTGGTACCAATATAACCAAGTGGCTCAACTGCTTGGTTATAAACTTGTCCCTCACGTACTTCCCTACCCTCCTCCGAATGGGGGGATGACTCACTGGTTGACAAGGGCAACATAATCCTGCAGCCAATCGAGTTCGCGTTTTCGATGAATTTGGGGGCCACAACAACAAGAACAAGCGAAATATGAGGAGAGCTATGACTATGAATAGTTGACATTTCATTTAGTGCCCTTCATCCTGCTGACACATTTTTCGACATTTTATGTATTTCATCCAGAATGGCAACGAAAACAGAAATTCATCAGATTTCTGTAGAAGATCGCGCCATCTTTTCCGAACATGATAGTTAAAAAAAAAAAAAAAATGTAACTGGAGATAAACATTCTGCATACCTCCCTCCCTAAGTGCATGTCGATAAGATGTTTTAGTCATTACTGAAGTGTCACCAGTTTCACCTTTCAACCAGTGGGATAGTGAAAAGTCTGTGGAGGAGCATGAACGGTAGAGGAACTGCGTTCGTATTCATCAGGTATCATTCTGTAAAATAAAATCTAACCGTGTTTCATTTTTAAGAATCATGATGATCATCATCACCCAACCCAATTTACCACCATCACAAACATCAACACTGCTGTGCACACTTTCAATACAATCATACAAAACGCAGACAAAAGACACATCCCTAGAGGCAACAGAAAGAGACAGAACCCCAACTTCACACCAGAAATTCAAGGCCTCATCAGACAACGGGACACACTGCGACACTCCCCAACACCCCATACACAAGACACCATACAACAAATACAAGAACTCAACACTCAAATAAACAGTAAAATATCAGAACATCAAACACTAAGCTGGAAAAATTACTTCCAAACACTTGACCACAAAACAAACATCAGCAAACTCTACAAAACACTAAACAGCATCTCACACTTTCCAACAGCAACACCACACAATCATACGCTGCCATCACAACAACAGACACCATACCCTCAAACAAACAACAAGCAAACTCTCTCTTCAATCACTTTTCACATGTCAGCCATCTAACCCCCCATCCGGAAGACCGACGTATTATCAGACGTAAGAGACAGTTCCCCACAGACCCAGACTATGCACCTTTCACTTACAACCAGACGAAGCACATCATTAACAACCTCAAGCACTCATCTGCCTGTGGACCAGACAACATAAGCAACATTCACTTAAACACCTAGGACCACAAGGCATACAAGCACTCACCAACATATCAAACTACAGCTACTCACACAACATAATACCCAACATCTGGAAGCATGGCAATATCATCACTATCCCTAAACCCAACAAAGACCCCACGTTACCCTCCTCACATCGCCCCATCACACTCCTCTGCACCTCCTCTAAAGTCACTGAACGACTAATACTACAACTAGTCACACCTCACATTCCCCTAGCCGAGTCACAACATGGGTTTAGGCCACTACACTCCACAAACACCCTTCTTACAGACCTTACACAGAGAGTTTTCGATGGCATGAATTCAGCTAGGCCACCACACAGAACACTCCTAATCACACTACACATTAGCAAAGCTTTTGATGCCATCCCCCACCACAACCTCACAAACAAAATACTCAACACAAACATGCACAATAGCACAAAAAGATGGCTGGCAAACTACTTAGCAGGCAGATGTGCACAAGTAACATTTGCAGGTCAGTCTTCTAACATCAGAAACTTCACAAACGGCGTCCCCCAAGGATCTGTTTTGTCCCCTACACTCTTTAATCTATACATGCACGACGTACCCACACCCCACACACCACAGATACACATAGTTTCCTATGCAGATGATATAACACTTACATGTACGCACCAATACGCAAACACAACTGCACACATCATTCAACCTTACCTCAACACACTACACGAATGGTTCACCACAAACAGGCTCAAAATAGCCCCAGCCAAATCTACAGTGACTCTTCTCACAAACTGGATAGCAGAACACAGTCACATCCCACACCTCACCATAAACAACACTCCCCTACCGCACACACACACACACCCAAAATCCTTGGTGTAACATACAATACATCAATGGCATGTAAACAACACATCACAAACATTAAAAATAAAATAACACCAAGACTCAATGCAAAGAAACCAGCACCACAGTATACAAACAATACATACGTTCAGTGATGAATTATGCAAGCCCTGCCTGGGCTTCTAACCTGACCAAAACACACTACAACACTCTACAGACCATACAGAACAAGGCCTTAAAAATAATCACAGGCTGCACAGCTACTACACCCACAGACCACCTACATCAAGAAACCAAAGTCCTCAAAGTCAAGGATCACCTAGACATGAGAGGCACCCAGTTTCTTGCTGCAGCCTCCACAAACCCACAACATCCACTACAGTACATGGCAGCACATCCACCCACACCAAGGAACATCAAAACAACACCCAGCACACGATACCATACACAAATACTGTCATCTCTCCCCCCTCGCCCACCTCAGACCAGCTTCCAGAAGCATTTCCACACTCAGATCACTCGCCGCTCCATTCAGTCACTTAAAGACAACACACAGCTGCATGCACGGCCTGCTAACATCCACCCTTCTGAATCCTATCTTCCTCGTGAGGACAGGGTCCACCTGGCCAGGCTGAGACGTGGGCACCATCCAGCCTTCTTAAGCTACCAGAAGAGGCTGGATGACTCCGTCGTTGATGCCTGTCCAGGATGCAACACAGCACCCCATACTATTAAGCACATTATGGAAGAGTGCATTGCACACAATCATCTACGCCAACAACACAACATACACTCTTTGAGAGCTCTGTGGGAAAGCCCGGTCTCAGCCATGGCCTTCCTAAGGGACTCGGGGCTGTTCGGCCAGACTGCCTAGGGGACAACTACTACTACTACCAGTAATACTTGATCTCGGGGAGATTATACAATGGAACAGAAAAGCTCCAAGACGTACAGATAAAAGAAATAGGGTTTCATGCAAATTAATGAGTTATGAGGCTGATTGACATCATTTGTAGATTTCACCGCTGTAGTCGACTTGTTTTCATCTAATGAAACCGGACCACTTCTATGAACTGAATAGCATAATGTTGGTACATGAATGTTGAGAAGCCTTAATTTTGAGCCAGGAAACACTGTTCTTGGTTACTGGTAAAGTCGTACCACAGTATTTGTGGCCATCAGTTCAACTGATAGGGGTTAATATTCTTCAGGAGGTAAAAAAAAAACTAAACAAAACATGCTGTGCGTACACTCACTTAATTCCACAATAAAACTTTCACAAAACCATTTAACCATTACCTGCCGATGATCCCAACAATTAACACTTTGTCACAGCGCTACACCATCACATCCATTTTATCAGGTCTGATCCCAGGCCGCTCTTTGTGTCAACAGCCACACCGTCACAACCATTATTATGTTTGTGATCCCGGTAGCTAAAAGCCACAGCGAATCCTAGACCACCATTTGGACGTATGGCTCCAGAATTAATACCAAATTATCATGAGCGTACTTTGGAAACTGTTACTGCTATGGTAATATTGATGAACGGTGCAATGAAGAGGGAGGATTCCTGTGTGTGTGTGTGTGTGTGTGTGTGTGTGTGTGTGTGTGTGTGTGTGTGTGTGTGTGTGTGTTCGGAGCTGTATTTGGGAAGCTTATAAGGTATCTTAGCACCAGGAAGAAACGGTGTATCACGCACATGTTGCTTTCTCTTCATATAACTTTAAAATCCCTACCAGGAGGTTTTAACAACCTTATAACCCAGTCAAGTAGAGGATAACAAGCATTTTCATTTAGGATGGAAGTGAAACGGGAGGAGGGAAAAGACAGGTTGAAAGATGAGATGGACTTTATAAAGCTAAACTGATAACATGATAATTACATGTTTATTACATGTCGGACCTCTCGTGTGCAAGTAATCTTTTGCTGGCTGTGGATAGTCACTTATAATACGTTGTTGCTTTGTTGTATTCACTTGAAAATTATTCAGGTACACGATTTGTTGGAAATATTAACGTTTGGTGAAAGTAGTGGAAATTCATCATTCAAATAAATACTAAGGTATGCAACTTTAAGGCATTATTAAATTTTTCAGACAGACATGGAAATTATTCTTTTCAACATTGGCTAGTCCAGTCCAGTGTGTAGGTATATATATCTATCTCTCTGTGGATCTGTCAGTCTATGTATGGATCAGTCTACAAATATATAAATATATACAGGTATATATATATAATATATACAATATATAATATATATATATATATAATAATATATATAATAATATATATATATATATATATATATATATATATATATATATATATATATATATATATATAATCTTCATAACACTGCAGTTATATTGAATTTCATTTGCTGATTGGATCTGTCTATAGATACACACACACACACACACACACACTCACATACACGCACACACACACATACACGCACACACACACATAGAGAGAGAGAGAGAGAGAGATTTATACACAATATATATATATATATATATATATATATATATATATATATATATATATATATATATATATATATATATGTGTGTGTGTGTGTATGTGTGTGTGTATCTATCTATCTATCTATATCATTATCTATCTATCATTCTATCTATCTATCCATCTATCTATATGTATATATGTATGTATGTATCCTCGTGACACGGCAATTATACCCAGACCTAAACACAAAACCCATCCCCTTAGCATGCCTGTTATACTCGGCATATACAGTTATACTTTTCACTCATATGGAATTACATGCGTCTGGAATTCAGCGTATGATTATTTTGAAAATTGCCCAAACCTGTCACGTTGACAACTGAAAAATTCCTCAATAAAAAAGGCTTTTAAAAAAACCTTACAATAACAACGACTTAGTTTCATGATATGGTTACTGGACTGATGGGAAATAGTTGCTAACTTTTTCACACCAAAATGTATTCCCAGAGCTAAGAACCATGCTAAATACCAGAGCTGGCGTTATCAAGAAAATAATTATTTATGTGCTTGTACCGTCCTTCAAGAGGTAACACGAGCTGCACTAATTGCCGTGCACTTGGCTGCGTTCCTTTGCTTTGCTGGGGCTGTATTCATAAACGTTCCGTAGCAACATGTATGTATACTATTGTCTGCTTATACTTATATCTTAACTCATACAGCGACCCAACACTTCACAGCCATAGTGAATGTAAGAGTTAAAACATTTCTACGAACATAGAAGTTTGTCTTTGATGATTCACTAGCATGGAAACCCTTTTATCACAAATACTGGCTAAAATGCTTTATGAATACTTGGCCAGATTGGTCTAGTCTGAACCATCATGGTGGCTTTGTGTCCTGTGGTCGTGGGCAGTGCTTTGTCTCCCGCTTTTGTATCTTAATTACCTACTCTCTCTCTCTCTCTCTCTCTCTCTCTCTCTCTCTCTCTCTCTCTCTCTCTCTCTCTCTCTCATAGTAATGAACTGATACCACATGCATAACTCCAAAATTTGCTGTTTGGGTAGAAAAGGGAAGGATATACGACAGAGGGAAAAGGTGGAGGTGTACTACATTAATCGGGGTAAGTCTGCATTATTTCCTATGTGGTTAAGGGCCAGAGATGTCCGATGATCAGTGTAAATCAGACAACATATATGACGTAAAACCATCGACAAGAGGGTAACTTTTAATATTATTCCGGTTGCTTCTTGACGGTATAGTTCAGCTTAGGACGGACTCTTTCACTAGATTGAATAAACGTAGGCTACTTTTCAATGGCATCATCACTTTTTAAAGACTCTATGAAGCTTAATTACATAACCTTGTGACCGCAAGGTTTAAGTACAAAAAGCGCCATTGTACTGGCGAAGTTCAAGGCTCAGGGAGGGGGAAGCATGAGAGAAAGGAGAAAAACAAGGATGAGGGGAGACGCCCAGGGGTTTAAAGGGAAGAGGACGTTAAGGGTGTGGGTAAGGAAGAAGGTTATAGAGGAGAGGAAGAATAGGAAGATACATGACGATGCAATAATAGTAGGACTGGGAGAAAGAAGAAAACCTACGGTTAAGTATGGAAAGAAGGCTGTAGATTAATTGCTCTCGGCACATGAAGAACATAGCAACATAAGATCAGTTTCTGCATAATCCTGATAGTCCCTCGAATACGATTCACATTTGCCGTCGTTATATCCAGGTCGCCAAATGTATTGCCGAATAAGCAAGCGTCTGATCGTTTTGAAGATTGAATTCAGGTTTTCGAAATTTCTATTAGAGCTTGTCCTAATCAGTGCATCGTCGGGTTCCACTGAGAGAAAGGAGAAGAGAGAGATGTAAAGAGGCGAAGGATAAGGAGAAGGAGGACAAGATGAAACGGAGACAGGAAAGTCAGGGGGTGACAAGGGAAGTGTTGTTTGCGAGGTGGAGAAGACTAAGTGATGGGAGGTGAAGGACGGTGAGCGGGATGAGGAAAGGGAAATTCAGAGAAGAAGAATGAAGGCTAATAAAATATCAGTATGGAACGGAAGTAAAAGTGAGGTAGTTGAAAAAGGGGGCGAAGAGAAAATGAGCGTGAAAACTCTGAATAATGTTTTAAAGGAGCGAGGGGAAGACTTCAGAGAATGAGGAGGAATGACGAGAAGAGAGAGGAAACATGTGAAGGGAGGGGAGATGTTGAGAAGTGAGGGGAGGTAATATGAGGTGAGGGGAGAGGATAAGAAATGGGGGGAGAAGGTGGGAAGTGAGTGGAGAAGATAAAACTTAAGAGAAGACGAAATGAGGGCAGAGGATCGGAATTTGGGGATCGGGTGAGAAATGAGGGTTTGCGTGAGAAGTAAGGGGAACGAATTACAAGTGAGGTGAAAAATGAGAAATGAAGTGAGAGAATATGAAGTGAGGAGTGGGAGTGAGAAGTGAGGAATTAGGACGAAGAATAAAGGGTGATGTTGAGAAGTGGGGAATGAGTATATGTGAGTGGAGTGTATGTAATCAGCGGGAAAGGATAAGCAGCGACCCGATGACAGGAGAGAGAGAATGGAATAAACGAGCAAGGTCACGAACAGTTTACGACCACTGCACAGTATACCTCATTTCCCTGACCCTCTCACCCTCCTTCCACTCCCTGTCCTCCTCCCGTCACTTTCTCTTGTCTCCCTCTCACCTTGTTCCCACTACCCATTCTTTCAGTTCAGATAAGCTTTCTTTCACTTTTTTCTCGCACGGTCTTCTCTCGGCTCCATCTCCAACTCCTCTTCACTCCCCGTTCTCCTTTTCTATATTCCAGTCCCTCCACAAGTCTTTCGTCGTTTGCTCTTCATTTTCCTTTGCTCCTCCTTCTTTGTCTCCTTTCCTCTTCCCTTCACTCTTCTTACATGCTGATCTTCACTTGACTCCAGGTACGTCGTTGCTGCCTTACGTTCGCTTTAAACTCTGACCCTTTTTCACTCACTATTAAACACTTTTCCCTCACGTTTCATTATATTGTACAATTTTCTTACACACACACACACACACACACACACACACACACACACACACACACACACACACACACACACACACACACACACACACACACACACACACACACACACACAGACGCGCGCGCGCGCATACACCATGACCCCAAACCATTCCCCAGTTACAAATAATGGATAGGCAGGAAACCAAGTGTGCCCGAACTTAAGTTATTAATGGGAAAAAAAGGTTTTGATGAATAATTAACTACAAATTCTTTTTGAAAGACTGATTCCCCAAGGTTGAAATTAACTGTATGTTGGAAGGAAGAAGAAATGCGGTCTTCTTTTAGACGACTGAGTTGGTACTGCATCAGTAAGAACAAAATATGTATAATGTCATTGTACGATAAGTGTAAAGATTTCTAAATCTGCCATTTCTCGTAAATAAGGAAGTGTATTCTCATGAGCTTTGGTGGCACCTTGCACCCTTTCCGTGTCACGTATTGCCAGGTAGTTTTCTATGGTATTTACGTAAATAATGTTATTGTCAGGAAGATATAAAAGTTTCAGCATCTCTTAACCCTTTATGGTCTTGTAAACTCTCGGTTACTACTTCCTTCCCACCAGCAGAAAATTTATACCAGCTTAGGACTGGCCTCTCAACATTTAAGATTAAGTGTCCAGTAACAAATCTTGACCTATAATTCTTGCCAGAGCTTGACGGATATATTCAGCTTAGGACTTTTCTACTCTTCGTATGAGGGTTAAGAAGCAGCACGCAAAACAATATCGATTGAGGAGCGATGACAGGGAGTCATATACACTCACGAGTAAATGTGTTCTATGTGGTTTTCTTCTAGTCGTCTTGTCGTCCACATGAAGGGAAAGACGGAAAATGGCCAGCTTATAAAGCCACATTTCCCCAAACATGCATTTTGGATCTATAATGTAACTTGTGTTCATTCATTTAAGTTAAGCAGAGATTTACACCCTTTTGCACTGTACAGTATTTCAGGTGGCTCAGTGGCAGAATAAGATAATACTGTGGCTAAACATCCTTGCCATAGAACTTTTTCTTGAGTAGCTTCATATTCAAGTAGGGCTATTACTCAACATGTTACATATCAGTTTTCAAGATGGAAAGATGATAACTTTGTGCCTAGTTATAACAAGTGCTCGTGGGCCCTTCGGGCCCTCTCGCACTTGTTCCCATGAAGGGCGGTTGCACTGCACACTCGCTTTCTCGTGCTTCGCACTCGTTTCCTCGTGCTTCACGCACGCATTGCGATCATTTCAGCTAATCCGAGTCACGTTTATGTGCTTTCCTATTCTAACGTTGTCACTATTGGCCGTCAAGGCGACATCGAAGGGCCCATGGTGGTCCGTTTATGTGCTATTCTAGTCTAACGTTGCTTCTCACTAGTTTCCTCGCTCTTTGCGCGCGCATTGCGATCATTTCAGGTAATCCAAGTCACATTTATGTGCTGTTCTAATCTAACGTTCTTGCTATTGGCCGTCAAGGCGTCATCGATATAAAGTCATCAAAAACTCTATGGTGAACGGAACCCTAATTTCACGCACTCACGATGGGAGTGGCATTTTTTGGTAAAAATTTGATCGCTCATTGTGATGGGAACAAGTTTTTTCACATCAGCGAATTTTTTGTGATTTTTGTGCCAATTTTGTTGCGATTTGTATGTGTAGTTTCGGCTGCCCAAAATACACACACACACACACACACACACACACACACACACACACACACACACACACGGCTATTGTTATAATATATTAGATGAACTGATTGCTATCAACGCATTTAGGCATCCCACAAGTGTACCGTATATGAATTTTATGGACAAATGAGTTCTCATGAGATGGAGGCAAGACTTAAATAGCTGGGACGGTGTGGGAGACTGAGTGGCCCATTTCACTGAAAATGCTGGTTGATACTTCTGCCACGTTTGTGCTCTCATGTTCTCTGTTTCTGAGTCTTACCCCATTGCAGATATCTAGTGGGAACAAAGGCTGATATGCTGATGACGATTACTATAGACTGTCCAAGCTGATGAATGAGTTATGTAAAAAGGAAAGAAAGAAAAAAAGGTTCCTGTCATCTTTTTCCCCTGTGTTTACTTTGTATCGATATTTGAGTATGGTGTTCCTACGCAGTGCTGATCGTAGGATAAGCACCCTTTAATCTAGGAGAAATACTGCACAATAAAAAAAATTACGTGTACTTCACAGTTCCAAGCCTGAACAGTGGGTTTGAACAGTTGGCGAGCTCCATTTCGCAAGTTATTCTGCCGATGCTTTCCCTATTGTTATCCATTTCGTGTTTCTGGATCCTGCCCATCCCATTGACAGAAAAAGGCAATATGATAGATCTAACCGTCTTGAAGCAGAGCTGTGATTGGCGGGAGTCCTACGTTCACACACCGTGGTTCTTATCCATGAGTTACAGTAATATCTTCTCTGATGTGAAGTGCTACCACATATGCACTGTAGTCTCGTGGGGCTTAAATGATATGAAATGTGTTTGCTAACCTAGGGCTTTTCCGCGCCCCGATGTCTTGAAAAAATAGTACAGGATTGGCTTTACCTTTTTCCGTGTTTATCAAATATGGGGAGCTGGGGAGGGATACCTTATTATGCTGGTATCGGTATAACCAAGCGGCTCAACTGCATGGTTATAAGCTCGTCCATCACTTACTTCACCATCCCCCCGAAAGGCGGATGATGCTCTGGTGGAGAAGGGCACCAAAAGCCTGCAGTCAACCGAGTTCGCGTTTCCAGTGATTTTGGGGGCCACAGCAACAATAAAAGCAATCAAAATAGAATCAGATTTGTGACTGTGAATATTTGACATTTCATGTAGTACCCATCATCATGCCGACACATTGTTCGTCACTTTATATATTTCATTCAGAATGGCTACGAAAACAGAAACTCGTCAGATTTCTGTAGTAGATCCCGCCATCTTTTCCGAACATTAAAATTTTCAAGAGAAAAAAAAGCAAAAAAGCTATAGTAAGTGGCACAAACATTCTGGATACCTCCTCCTATAAATGCATGCAGATAACATGCATTCGTCGTTACCGAGGAGTCACCAGTTTCACCTCTCAGCCAGTGGGAGAATAAGAAGTTGATGGAGGAACATGAACAATAGAGGAACTGCGGTCGTATTCATCAGGTATCATTCTATAAAATAAAATCTAGCCTTTTTTCATTATTTAAAAATCATCATCATCATCCAACCCAATATTCCACTAATACATGATCTCGGGGAGATTCTACAACGGGAACAGGAAAGCTCAAAGACGTACAGATAAAAGCCATAGGGTTAAATGCAAATTAATGAATACATTTATGAGGCTGACTGAAATCACATTTATATTTCACCACTGTAGTCGACTTGTTTTCACCTAATGGAACTGGACGACCTTTATGAACTGAATAGCAAGATGTGAATACAGTAATATTGAGGAGCCTTAGTTCTAATCCAGGAAACAGTTTTCTTTGTTACTGGTAAAGTCGTGTCAGAGTACACTTGACCCTCAATGGAATGGATAGGGGTTAGTATTCTTCATCAGGTGAAAAATAAATAAATAAACAAAGCATGCTTTGCCTGAACTCATTCCATCTAATTCCACCATAAAACTTTCATAAAACCATTTAACCATTACCTGCCAATGATCCCAACAATTAACACTTTGTCACAGCGCTACACCATCACATCCATTTTATCAGGCCTCATCCCAGACCACTCTTTATGTGTCAACAGCCACACCATCACAACCATTACATGTTGGTGATCCCAGCAGCCAACATCCACAGTGAATCTTGGAGCACGATTTGTAAGCATGGCCCCAGAACTAATGCCAAATTATGCTCAGTGTTTTGTGGAAACTGTTGCTGCTGTGGTAATATTAATGAACTGTGCAGTGAAGAGGGATGTGTGTGTGTGTGTGTGTGTGTGTGTGTGTGTGTGTGTGTGTGTGTGTGTGTGTGTGTGTGTGTGTGTGTGTGTGTGTTCGGAGCTGTATTTCGGAAGCTGGTAAGGTATCTTAGCACTTGGTTGAATCTGTGCAGCAAGGACATGTTGCTTTCTCTGTATTTCTTTATTATTTACGGTTCTAATAATTCAATGAACATTTTGAATAAGGACAAGTGACTAAATTTAGAAATACTCTGAAAACATCTTCATTCAAAATATTAAAGGGGCATTTCCATGCTGTTAATTTAATGGCAGCATTGACAAATCATAATCTGTATTCTATTTATCAACTGATCTGGGTAAATATTTCAGCAATGATAAGTCGTTTATTTGCCTCCTCAACGACATGGTGCTGGATAGGGACTCCTTCCCTTGGTGGCGCTGATGTACCCGATTCGAGAACCTTCCTGGGTACACAAGCGTCCTTCGAATACTCCCCACTTACCGAAAAGAGAATGATACTCTGAAGTTTCGTAACAGAGTCATGCTCCTGGAGAGATTCTGTACTGTAATTGATTTTTTTTCTTTTTTACAAAGGGTCTGCATTTACTGCACTTTGTTAGTCTGTCGTTATCTTCTTAGCTGGTGACACAGAATCTTACCGTGGCCCACACAAATGCACCAATTTTAATTCAACACATACACACATGAGTCAGATACAACTGCTACAAAGAATGTTTGCTTCTTGTTTTTTTTCACTCTGCTAATACACGAACACTACATTTTGCAGTGAACATGTGTCTGCAACAATATACTAAACAAGATAAACCAAAACATGCATAAGCAGACGAACATTAATACAGTATTTAGATTTTGCAACCAAACATCAATGAAAGAAACACAAAGATACATAACTACACACACACACACACACACACACACACACACACACACACACACACACACACACACACACACACACACACACTTTCTAGCAAAATCTGCTGCCAACAGACAGTGTGTACTAGACCAGCTCAGTGCTTTCGTTTTCTTGTGCTGCCATTGACCTTATATACAGGGGTCTTTTTCGTTTCTGTTTGTAGTACGGCTGTCGTGTGTAATAGCATTTCCCACGTAGTGCTCATCTAAACAGGATGGCGTCACAGGCATATCACGTCATTAACTTCCCTTTACTGCCTCCCTTCAACCTCCCTTTCTTCGCCTCACTGTAACATCATTATCTCTTAACTGTCCCTATTACAGTTGCAACAGCTCTTCCGAATTGACTGCCTTCGCAACATTCTCCATTATGGCAGGCCAGTAGTACCTGTCTGTTAGGTGAGTCTCGCTGCCTTTTCTGTCCAGATCATTAATACTGGAGTTAACTGATACTCTCAGATATTCAAGTATGCAACAGGTCAGTTCAGGAAGTATCTTCCTCAGTCTGAATTTGCCTCTAACTATGACTCAGTATACAGCGCAATGTATTCGGGCATCACGATATGAAATGTTCTAGAACTTTACTCTCCTTGTTTCAAGCCTTTCAAAAAAATATATATAGGCCTATATATATTGTTATAATGTATGTTTCTTCAGTTTATTAAGGAATAAAACAGAAATGTCAGCTATAGGAGAGACTAAACTCACAGTCAAGTCCTAGAGTCCATGCTTTACCAAATACAGCACAATTGAACAAGACAAAATTATTAGGAAAGAGGTGTCTTCATTCCCCTGCTCGTGGATTGTTAACTTCCAGTGGTAATCAAGTTTGAGTACTACTCTGAGCTAGTAGGATCAGCCTTGGTATTTGCAACCATACTTGAAGGGCCATCTAGAAGGATTCAGTCAAAAAGCACTCCCCCACATCTCTCAAGACCCTGTTCAATCGGAACCTCAGGCCAAAAAGATGGTGGTCCTTCGAAAACAGGGACGAAGAGGACGCAAAAGAGGATGCCAAGGCCACCTCATCCCCAGCCACCCCAAAGACCATCTTGAGTCTGAACCCAAGCCAGATAAGGCGGTGGCGGCTTTTCAAGACAAGGGATGAGAAGGGTGTGGAGGCTGCTGGACAGGCCACCTCATCCCCCAACTCTTCCAAGCCCGTCTTAAGCCACACCTCTAGCCAGAAAAGGTGGTGGCGGCCTCTCGAGAGTGGACATGACCCTGCTCGTGGATTGCTACCTTACATGGTCTGCAGGCCAGAGTACTGCTTGGGAATAAGTGGAACCCTATTAGAGGGGCGTATTAGCAGCAATCAAACAAAAAGCACTCCCCCCAGCCACTGGGGGGTAAAACAACCCAACTTGCTGCTGTTCCCAAGCTCGGATAAATAAGGGGGGTTTGCATTAGAAATGCCATCCAGCCGTAAAATTGGCAAAATATTTTTTTTTAATGTGTCCGACTCTGAGTATAGGCTTCACAGGCGGTTCTCAAACCCTAGTATTCCTCCTACACACCATACACTTCCACATGCCACCATTTCGGCGCTAATACCCACCGGCCATATTGAACGCATGCTATGTCTGTTTTACATGACTGGTTTATTGGTATGAGCAGAGGTAATCTGTCAGCAAGTCTTCTGGTAGGTCAGGAAAGCCTTTTTTTTAATGCAAAAGAGAAGGAAACGAAGGCTAGAAGCCCATAAGATTGTTCCCTCCATGAATAAATAAAAGCAAGATAACATAGAGCAAAATTCAAGATCTGTTCATTTCGAGTTGCCTGGACACACTGTGTTTGAAAGACTAAAGATCATAGGCAGTAGGAAATACAGACAGAGGGAGACAATCCCAGCGCTGACCTGTTGGATTCATGAAGGACTGGGAGTAACGGTTAACCCTTGCATTAGAGAGTTGGGCAGAAAATGGATGAGAATTTGTTGCCAGACAGGTGCTACGTCCTTGCCGTAATGGTGGAGGGATGCAGGCAGACAGTTGAGAGGAGCAGTGACCATTGACATAGCAATAGAAGATGCAACAGTGCTGCAAAGAGTCAGAGGTTGAAGGGAGCCAGTACGAGGAGAAGTCAGGGAGATGAAAAGTCTTTGACTTCACCTAGTTGAGAAGAGCTGTGTATAAAGTCAACAACTGAGCAGGGGCAAAGAAGATATGGAGTTGGCTTAGCACACCTTATCTCTTGGATGCAGATTTTACATGAGAGGTATGCTCTTTCCAAGATAAGTCCCATGAGAATGAGACCCCAGCTATGTTACAAGATGATGCAGGATTGAGTTGGATATTGTTAAAAATTAGAGGATATTCATGCGGAAGATTTTGAATGGTTGAAAGATGTAAGAACTGATTTGTTGACGCATTAAAGACAACAAGATTACATTTACTCCAATCAGAGATATGAGCTAAGCCAGACATTACGTATGCGATAGCCTCATCCTTTGTTTAATGAAACAACTGCTGAAATGAATGTTACAAGAAGTGAATGGAAAGGTGAAGAGAGGGGTCATCAGAGTATAAGTGGACATGTTTAGATGTACTGCAGAACCTGTCGTCTTCTTTATTTAACCTGACTATGACAGAAATGAGAGCCAGAAGAAGCAGCAAGTCTGTGGAGATCAATTCACCCAAGGCATTCAGAGTGGCATTGTGGAATGTGGGTAGTTTCAATGATAGAGCAGGGGAAGCAGAAGAGGCGATGAGTAGCAGGCGGGTGGATGTCAGCTGGGTACAGGAAGTCAGATATAAAAGAGGATCAGCTCGAATAATTGCCAGGAGGGACTCTAGGTATAAGCTAATTTTTCAGTGAATGTAGATGGGTATATTGGTGTGGGTATACTGGCTGAGGAGAAATGGGTGGAATGTGTCATGAATGTAATGAAATTGAATGAAAGGCTGATAGCAGTGAAAATATTGTTTAGTAAACTCACGATTTCAATTATATCGGGATAATCCCCTCAAGGTGATTTGGATGACGTAGAAAAAGATAGTTTCTGGAATGACTTGATACATGTGGTTAGTGGAATAGATGATGAGATTGTAGTTTTGGGAAAGGACTTAAATGGTCGTGTGGGTGAAGCAGCTCAAGGATATGAAGGGCTACATGGGGAATGCATAGATGATAAGAATGTGAAAGGAGAAAGGCTTCTCGAGTTTTGGGAGATTATGAACATGATTGAATGCAACAACCAAGTTGATTACCTATGAGTCTGGGGGATATAGTACCCAGACTGACTATTTCCTGAGAGCTAATAGGAGGTTGGCGAGTGATGTTAATGTTAAAGGGAGAAGAGTCGCAGCAACACAGATTACCGCTATGTGACATGGTGCTTCAGGAGCGGGTGGTAAAGAAGAGCACCTATGTGCCCAAGAGGAAAATATGGAAATTGAAAAACCAAGCAGTAAGTGATGCCTTCTTTGGCATTGATGTTGATTGGGTGCGGTTGATAGATGTCTTAATGAACAGTATAGAGGTCTCAAGAATAACGTCCTGAGAGTTATCGATTCGCTGTGTGCTGGACAAAGGGTCCTACATGACATTAGGTAACATGGCTGCGGGATGAGGGTGTAGGAGCAGAGTTTAGAAGAAAGGAAGACTTTCCTAGGAATGAAAAAGAGGTTTGGTAATAGAGAGGAATACTTGGCTGTCAAGCATAATGCCAGAAAGCAGGTAAACAGGTCAAAATCTGAGTCTCAGAGACTATTCCTGGATAACCTAAACAGCAATGAAAGGAAGAGTATGCTGTTTGAGGTGGCAAAGCAGATGACGAGGGGAAACTGGAATACCATAGGTGAGCAGTGTGTGAAGTTTGACGAAAGAGAGGTAGTGATGGACATTGAGATTATTATAGTCGCCTGGATAGAGAATTATACCTAGCTGCTAAATGAAGAGTTTGACTGGAACAGGGAAAGTTTGGAGTCAGCAAATACTGTGTTTGGTCCCTGGCCATTGATTGTTGCTTCTACTGTGAGCAGGCCAACAATCAGGATGCAGTCGGGGACTGGTGTCTCTGGACTGACTACTGACATGCCGAAGGCCTCAGGAGTGTGTTTAAGTACTGAATTTAAAAATATTATTATATATGAGTGTGAGGTCCCAGATGACTTGCTGATGAGTGTGATTGTAAATGTGTACATGTGGAAAGGTGATGTTCTGGAAACAGGAAATTGTAGAGGCATAAAATTTTGGACCCGACAATGTAGGTAATGGAGAGAGTCCTAGAAGGTATGATTAGTGAAAATGAATACTGATGAGATGCAGTTTCAGATTAGTGAAAGTAAATACTGATGAGATGCAGTTTCAGATTAGTGAAAGTAAATACTGATGAGATGCAGTTTGAGGTTATGCCAGGGAAAGAGACCACTGATGTCATATTCACTGTCTGACAGCTTTACGAAAAATATATAGGAAAGAAAAAGGAACTGTGCTTTGTTTGTGTTGCGTTAAAGGTCACTGATAGAGTCCTTAGAGAGATGGTGAAGTGGGCAATTAGAAAGCTTGAGATCGAGGAGTGGCTGATTAGAGTGGTTATGGACAAGATCTAGTGAGATACAAGGTCTAATAATTTCCAGCTAATAATGTGACCACTCGGCACATGATGTCACGCGGTACCTGAGCCCACCAAGCCAGTCGGTTTAATGCAAACAGTTGGGCTTAGACTTCTCTGGGATGAAATTACTCAGCTCCTGACTTTTCGCTCCAAGCGATGCATTTAAGATTATTATTATTATAAGGGTTACAATAACCGAATGAAGAAATGATTACCAAAATATTATATACAGTTATTTGTTTGGATTATTTTAAAAACAGGGCATTGCAAAGTTTGTCAGATGGTCTAGACATATATGATATTTTGAATCCTCGGGTCAAATCAAAACATATCCAAGTAAGATTTCAAGAGTACCTTGATTCTCTTCCCTCCCATGTTCAGGGAAATCATGGTACACGATGCCATTACAGTGAAAGTTTCTAAAATATAACCTGGAGATATATATATTATGTATGGATAGATACATAGATATATCTCTGTATATCTGTATGTCTATATAATATATCACTAAATACCTATCTATCCATCTATCTCTCTATCTATCTATCTATCTATAAATATATATATATATATATATATATATATATATATATATATATATATATATATATATATATATATATATATATATATTTCATTCATTCATTGCCAGACGCCATGTATCCCAAACGGGGTGGCCAAGGGCTTAGAGTTAATTGTTTTACAGGGAGGGGCACTAATCCTCCACCAACCCCACTTGACACATAGGGAGAACGTTATGCCAACAGCATCTGGTGTTCCCAGGTGATCACCCATCCAAGTACTAACCAGACCCAACGTTGCTTAACTTTGCTGATTGGACGGGAAGTGGTTTACTCAACGTGGTATGGCCGTTGGCATATATATATACATATATATATATATATATATATATATATATATATATATATATATATATATATATATATATATATATCCTTAGCTGTTGTTACGTCCTCATCTCACACTGCCACAGGTTCCAACAGCAGTAGTACAGTACAGGAAGGACGTTGCCCAGTGAGTTGTTCTTCTTATGGTCAGCCTTTAGGTGTGCAGTACACAAGATCAACTGAGACGAAAATAAACACTGGCTCCTTAAAGTTCACTGCCTTCATTTTCCAAATAATTTCACTTAATGCTTTTCAACTTCACTGTTCTCACAAGCACTGGAGCTATAAACAGTTTACTAACTGTTATTACATTTAATGCTCAACAAAACTTCACAGTTAGTACACTTAATGCTTGCTAACACTTCACTTATTACACAAGTACTGAAAATAATCTTCACTGACAGTAATTACACTTAATACACTTCACTGTGTTCTCACGTTCCACTGATATACAAACTTCAATAACCCGTCACTGTTTGCCACTGTTTTCACAAGTACCAAAAATATACAATCTTCACTGACGCCGACTGCACTTAACACAAACTGACCTGAAACCCGACTAAACTCCAGACTGACTGACTCACTAAGCTCTTCCCCATCCTTATATAAGCTTGCATTGTTCTAGAAACGTCCACTTCTCCAACATTCTAGGACATACTGTCTTGCATCAGCCCCCTGCCCCTAGCAACAACAGTTACCAACTACGAGACATCAAAACATGCTAGAGTTTACCTGTAAGAAGGGTCCAACAGTGCAGTGGCAAATTCCAACACGAAGTATCCAACGATCACCACACTGATTGGAGAGGTTCTAAGATTATAGCAAGGTCAAAAAGCTTCGATGAAAGAAATGTTTTTGAATCACTCTTAATTTCTGGCACATATGAGAATAATGTAAACATGAGATATGGCCATTTCTCATTGGATAAATTTGGATAACAGATTAAAGGAAAGTACTCAGAGATCCCATACATCCGACAATGCCACTGCCATTATAAAGGATCTCGATCTCGATCGGCAACATGCTAGAGTTTTCCTACATTACATAACACTCTAAATCATTAACCATACGAACTTAAATTACATAATTTAACAAGCTATTACTTAAATAAAACATTACTGAGAAAAAGCACATTAAGTTAATGCATAACTTACGAAATAACTATGCTCACAAACAGCAGGCTAACTGGCAACACTGACTCGTACCGAACTTACGGTACCAGAAACGTCTCGAAGGTACGAGACTACCTAACTGGCAAATCCCCCTTCATAACACTACCCCCTCCCTAGTTCTTTGTTGTCCCGACATAACTGCACAATATACACAAACATAAACATAAACCCAAATTCTAATGAAACATCTAACTATACACAGAATAATCTTTCAACTTATCAGGTCTTCTTCTATGCCACTTCCGATGAGGTCCTTGTTCCTCCACATAGTCCACTCCTCCAGGAAGGTCTTGGTCCTCTTCTTGATTCACTTCTTCCCTCGGGAAACTGTCACCATCTTCTTGCACTTCAGCTTCTTGGTCCTCAACATCCTTGGCTGCGGGTGAGCACAATTCCTCAGAGACACCCCAGCTGTACTGTCCTGGCCCATGGTACTGCCACAGACGATTCACGTGTACCACCTTTGGGCGAGACTCCTGCCTCCCTGAATCCGATATGTTACGTCTGATAGGCGGTCCAACACAGTGTAAGGCCCATCCCATGGGCTCTGCAACTTTAGTGACTGTCCTTTCTTACGGTGAGGATTGTATAACCAGACTTGGTCACCATCCTTGAAGCTCACTTCACTTGCCTTGGCATCATACTTGCACTTCATCACTTCTCCTGAAAACTTGAGGGCTCCTCGCACTTGATGATGTACCTCAGCCAGCTTTTCCTGAAGGTACTTCACATAGCCGGTGGTGTCTGTAGGCAGCTCTTCACCAGGTGGTATTTCCATTAACAAGTCGACAAGTAAACATAACTCGTGGCCCAACATCAGTTTTGCAGGAGTGTAGCCAGTAGACTCGTGGGATGCAGACCGATATGTCATCAGCAAAGCAGGTAATTTCTGGTCCCAGTCTGTTTGTCCATCAATGCAGTACTTGGCCAGTTCTTGCCCCAGGGTCCAGTTGAATTTCTCCACCATCCCATCTAACTGTGGCCTTAGGGGGGTCGTCCTGATTTTCTTGATCCCCAATAACTTGCAGCACTCATGGAACACAGCAGACTAGAAGTTTCTACCCTGGTCTGAATGTAGCTCTTGTGGCATCCCAAAACAACAGAAAAACTGATTAACCAACACCTGAGCAACAGTCGCAGCCTCTTGATCGGGGATGGCATAGGCTTCTGGTCACTTTGTGAAGTAGTCCATGGCGACACATATATACCGGTTTCCTCTCTCAGTGAGTGGCAAAGGTCCAGCAATGTCCACCACGACTCTTTCCATCAGTGCACCCACTTGGTACAGCTGAAGAGGGGCACAACCATGTTTCTTGGGTCCCTTCTTGGCACAGTACACATCACAGGTCCGACACCACTGTTCAACATCCTGACGCATGCCAATCCAGTAGAACTTGTGTTGCAGCCAGCTTAGAATTGTCTTCACTCCCAGGTGCCCACTAGTGATCTGGTTATGGGACTCATCCAAGATCTCAGACCTCATCTTCTTCAGAACCACCAGTTGCCAACACTCGCTGGGACCATTGGGTGTCTCCCACTGATGCTCCAGTAGTCCGTTGCAATGAAGAAGGTCCCACTGACTCCAGCAGCTCCCAGTCACAGGGCCCAACCTGGAAACTCCTCCCCATGATGGTCGCACTGCACTCCGCTGCAGCCACTCCAGCACCCGTTGCAAATCTGCGCCCTCCATCTGCATCCTCCCCAGGTCTTCTCAGTCCGACACTGGCCCCGTCACTACAGTATAGCAGCATTTCTTCCTGTGATTCCCATTCCTACTACACTGCATGTCGTCTGTCCTTCTGTCTTCTCGCACACTATTCATCAAGGTTCTTTTGCATTTCTTCAGTGGTGGGTCTTCTGCAGCCTTCTTCTTATCATCCCAACCATTCTAATCCGAAAGTAACACAAACTGTGCACGGTAAGCTTCCCAAAATACACTACCATCACTTTCTTGAGGTTTCTACTTAACTGGATCCCCATTATAGCCATGCACTTCACTGGTTTGGGGCCTAATAACTGAGGCATTATAATTAAGTCCAGGACTTACAACTTCTGCATTCTGATTATTTCGCCCTGTAATGCCATCTTCAGATGCCCAGGATCCATCAAGATTCACCATACACTGTCCATTCCCTTCATACGCTCCCTGTACACTAACCTGAGGCTCAGCAGTGCAATATTTCTCTACAGCCTCAAATTTCTCACTGATTATCTTCTCATGATTGACTACATGCTTCAACTGGTTATCTACATGCTATCTGCACTCCATCACTATTTCCTCACTAATTGACTTCAACTGGTCGTCTACATGCTGTCTGCACTCCGCCACTATTCCCTCACTAATCTTCAGCTGGTTGTCCACATGCTGTCTGCACTCCGTCACTATTTCCTCATTAACTGTCTTCAATTGTTCATCTACATGCTGTTTACACTCTGTCACATTATTTCTTACCTCATACTTCTGTTGCCGTAGCTCCGAGTATACCTCCTCCTTCAATTGTTCCTGTTCTTCCTTCATTTCCCCCATGAAAGCATCTAGCTGTCCTTTCATTCTCAGCTGTAATTCCCTCTGTTGCTCCTGTAGTGCCTCCTGAAGCTGTTCATATCGATCTTTCTGTTCTTCGTTCTGTGCCTGCAATTGTTCTTTGATTTCTTCCTTCTGTGCCTGTAATTGTTCTTCGAGCTTTTTCTGTCCTTCGTTCTGTGCCTACAGTTGTTCCGTAATTTCTTTCTTCTGTGCCTGAAATTGTTCTTCGATTTCTTTCTTCTATGCCTGTAATTGTTCTTTAAGCTTTTTCTGTCCTTTCTTTCTGTGCTTGTAGTTGTTCTTTGATTTCGTTTCTGAACTTTTTCTGTTCTTCACTTTGGGCCTGTAATTGTGCTTGGAGTTTTTTTCTGTCCTTCACTTTGTGCCTCTAGTTTATCACTCTGTGCCTGTATTAGCTTCACGATTGTTGCCAGGGAAATTTCCTCCTCCTGTCCAGCTCTAGACCTTCTTTTCACACCTTCCACTTCCATGTCGAAGGTTAGACTCACTGCAGCCCTGAAATAATCCTCACTCTTGACACCAGTGTTACGTCCCGATCCCCACACTGCCACAGGCTCCAACAGCAGTAGTACAGTATAGGAAGGACGTTGCCCAGTGAGTTGTTCTTCTATGGTCAGCCTTTAGGTGTGCAGTATACAAGATCAGCTGAGGCGAAAATAAACACTGGCTCCTTGAAGTTCACTGTCTTTATTTTCCAAATAATTCCACTTAATGCTTTTCAACTTCACTGTTCTCACAAGCACTGGAGCTATAAACAGTTTACTAACTGTTATTACACTTAATGCTCAACAAAACTTCACAGTTAGTACACTTAATGCTTGCTAACACTTCACTTATTACACAAGTACTGAAAATAATCTTCACTGACAGTAATTACACTTAATACACTTCACTGTGTTCTCACGTTCCACTGATATACAAACTTCAATAACCCGTCACTGTTTGCCACTGTTTTCACAAGTACCAAAAATATACAGTCTTCACTGACACCGACTGCACTTCACACAAACTGACCTGAAACCCGACTAAACTTCAGACTGACTGACTCACTAAGCTCTTCCCCATCCTTATATAAGCTTGCATTGTTCTAGAAACGTCCACTTCTCCAACATTCTAGGACGTACTGTCTTGCATCAGTCCCCAGCCCCTAGCAACAACAGTAACCAACTACGAGACATCAAAACATGCTAGAGTTTTCCTACATTACATAACACTCTAAATCATTAACCATACGAACTTAAATTACATAATTTAACAAGCAATTACTTAAATAAAACATTACTGAGAAAAAGCACATTAAATTAATGCATAACTTACGAAATAACTATGCTCACAAACAGCAGGCTAACTGGCAACACTGACTCGTACCGAACTTACCGTACCAGAAACGTCTCGAAGGTACGAGACTACCTAACTGGCAAATCCCCCTTCATAACAATATGTTTTTTTTTTTCTTTTCAACCATAGCAAACCTACTCAGATAATGTTAGTCCTGAGGATACCCCTCTATGATTAACTCCGCCAAGGAGGTAAAGTCTTTCTCCACGTTGGTTTGTTTATTGGTTTGTCTGTTTTTTTGTCTGTCTGTTATCATCTTTAACCAGAAAGTTATGAACGGATTTTACATAAATTTTGTGGAAGTGTGGGCCATGAGCCACGGAAGAAACACTTTATTTGGGGGACAGAACCGGATCCGGATCCAAAAAACCTCGCACAGTATCTCCAAATCTTCTCAATGAACTTCACTGAAATATGTGGAAAGGTGGGTCATTGACCAAGAAAGAATTGGTTAAATTTGGGGGTAGATGCCGATCGGGATCGAGATCCTTTATAATGGCAGTGGCATTGTCGGATGTATGGGATCTCTGAGTACTATCCTTTAATCTGTTATGCAAATTTATCCAATGAGAAATGGCCATATCTCATGTTTACATTATTCTCATATGTGCCAGAAATTAAGAGTGATTCAAAAACATTTCTTTCATCGAAGCTTTTTGACCTTGCTATAATCTTAGAACCCCTCCAATCAGTGTGGTGATCGTTGGATACTTCGTGTTGGAATTTGCCACTGCACTGTTGGGCCCTTCTTACAGGATATTTATGGTGTGGAATCCTTGTTTCCGAGTCTTTTGAAGATTACACAATATAAAATTTACTATAATTTTACATGGAGTTTTGTGTGTGTGTGTATATATATATATATATATATATATATATATATATATATATATATATATATATATGAGAGAGAGATACTGGGTTTTTCAAAAGTCCCTCATTATTATTTAATATATATTAAAATTTCAATTACAACAGGGAACCAAATGACAATTTAATTGCTGAGTCTACGATTCACGAGAATTTTGGTGGCATCAAACTTGGCTTAAGTCTGCTGGAAAGTCACTGGTACACCTCAACATGGGCACCGCTTTTTTCGAAACAAGCGAGCCACCGTTTTACGCATTCTTGGCCGACATTGGACAACATTTCGGGGGCAACAGAAGCACACGCATTCCTGATCTGTTCTTCTAGTGTGGGGAGGTCTCACGGCTTGGTGTTGTACTGTACACTTTGTTCTTAATATAGCCCCACAAAAAGAAGTCACATGGTGTAAGCTCCGGCGAGTGAGCAGCCCATTCGATCAGACCACAGCGACCAATCCACCGATCTGAGAACTGCTCATTCGGAAATGAGCGAACATTACATGAGTAATGAGCAGGGGCACCGGAAATGAGCGAACATCACATGAGTAATGAGCAGGGGCACCGGAAATGAGCGAACCTCACATGAGTAATGAACAGGGGCACCGTCTTGCTGGAAGATGGCTTCTTGCATGTCTGCTACAGCTGACAGTTGGGGGATGCAGAACTCCTGATGTTCATGGAATTTCCAGCTTAGGAGATGGCACACAAGATGACCAACTTCGGCGTGTCTCTTTCATGTTCACGGATTTCCACAGGATTGCGAGTTCCCCAGGTTAGGGTGTTGTGCCGATTATCGCGACCAGAAAGATGGAAGAGAGCTTCGTCACTGAACCACATGTGCTCCAGGACTGATGAGTCTCTTTCGTAGTGATGCAGCAGTGTTTCACACATATCCACCTGGCAATCATAGCCTTGAGATTCCAACTTCTGAACCACCCGGATCTTGAACGGATACAGCTTGAGATCATGCCACAAAATCTGTTGGATAGATGTCACGCTGATGTTCAGTTCTGCAGGTGCTCACCAAATGGATTTTCCTTGACTCTGAGCAAAAGCTTCACAAACAGTTTTGACATTCTCCTCACTCCGCCCACTTTGATGTCTTCGTGATCGGGGTTTGTCCTTAACGGATCTGGTCTCCATAAACTTCTGCTGGGTGGCGAGGATGGTGTTCCTATCCGGTGCATAATCCTGTCCCTAGACTGGCCAGAATCATCGCTGCACTTCAATCACAGATTGAAAAACCTCCTGCCGTGTAGCGATTTTACACCTCTACTCTAGAGTCAGCATGGCAGCAGAAGAAAACGGTGCAAAACTTCAAATGTAGACTCAAAAGTTTTCTTCGCTATCCAGGGGGTTGTTCACAAGGAATTCGTCCCACCCGGTGTGTCTGTCAATGGAAAATTTTACTGTGAAGTTTTGCAGCGTCTGAGGGAGAAGATCCACCGCAAACGTCCAGAACAGTGGAAGAACAAGGACTGGGTCCTGCATCATGACAATGCCCCCGCCCACACATAAATTTTCGTCCAACAGTTCCTGGCTTCCACAAACGTGATAGTTATTCCCCACCAACCCTTTTCACCTGACCTTGCCCCCTGTGACTTTTTCCTGTTTCCCAAACTGAAATTACGACTGAAACGGCATCAATTTCACTCGACTGAGGAGATCCAGACCTCCAACAGGAGATGCTCAAGACCATCATGCCTGTAGCCTTCCAGGGATGCATGGACTTGAGGAAAAAACGCTGGGACCACTGTACACATGCCCAAGGGGACTACTTCGAAGGCAACAGTGAGAACTAGGAGGTAACGTAACATATTTTCCTATAATATTCATATTACTGGAATTTTTGGGTAGCACCTCGTATATATATTTATATCTATCTATCTATCTATCTATACAGTATATATATAGATAGATAGATAGATATATATATATATATATATATATATATATATATATATATATATATATATATATATATGCTTTTTTCCTGCCAATTATAGTTGTTTTTAAACTTTTCGATCCAATGATGGTGAAGATTGTGTCTGCGAAATGTTTGGAATAGTATAGATGCTGTTCATCACAACGTAGGTACTACTTTTTCTTGGAAGACTATATATATATATATATATATATATATATATATATATATATATATATGGTACATACATATATATATGTATATATAAGAAGCTTAGTCCTACTGCGAACCTAAGAGCATGAAGGGCGTCCTTCACAGGTAAATACACATCAGTGGTTAAACATTATGTCACACATGTCCTTGTGGGTGCTTTTTGTGCAGACACTGATGGACAAACCATCAGAGTCGCCAGTATCGTCATCCCATCTTATCTCCTACATCTTGTATCCTTGCCTCACTCCAGTGCGTTCACTTGTCATTCTGACACACACACAGACACAGACACAGACCCACACCCACACCAAATGTTTAGTATTCTTTAGAGCTTCTTTGTTTTCTTTATGGTATTAGGTAAGTCACTATTTGTTTTATGTAGTTTTCATATATATATATATATATATATATATATATATATATATATATATATATATATATATATATATATATATATATATATATATATATATTACCTACAACCCTTTATCACCCTTTAATGAAATTATTTATATTTATTTACCTTTCTGTTATAACTTTTTTCTTGTCTTTGGATTTTATTATTATTATTATTATTCATTTATTTATTTCTCTTTTTTTTTTCGCAATGTTGTATTTACTCTACATATAGCTATCGTCATTGTATAAATGATAATTACAATTATGAGTGCTCAGTGAATGGAGCAACTCGCACTTCACAAACAGTTTCCAGACCAAATATTTAATTTTGTCCTTATAGCTTAAATTTCGATTGATTATTCTTAATTATCATATTTCCTTCTTGCTTGACCATCAGCCTTCCTACATTGTTTGGTTCAAATCAAAACAGTTTCCGGTTACCATGATCTTGGAACAGTTGTTTTTAAATTCCAACCTTCATTCCTAGCTAACCCACCATCTTTACTGCTGTTTTTTTCCAGTCATATTAAAACTTTAATTTACGGGGTTGAAAATTTGACTGCCATGGAATCTTGACCTTCATGGATTGTTATCGAAATCAAATTCCTTAGTCTTTGCATTGCTCTGATTCCTTTTTATAATGTGAAAATTGATTAATCCTTGACATATATATGCGTGACCTTTGACCCATTATAGTCTATAAAGCAGCTGAGCCACTCAGTTGGCTCTTCCAATAGGCAACGTTTGATTAAAATCAGATCAGGACTGTTTAAGTTATTTTCATTTCCTAAGGGGCAGTCGTTTAACCATTTTTCTGACCTTGACCACCAAATGAATATTCTTAATTCGGTTTCCTTTGTCCTTGCCTTAGCATCACGCATCTCACTCAGTCTGATCTAGCATAGATTAAAATAGTTTAAGTTAACCTTGTTACCTGACCCTGAGCTTTAGCCTTTCCCTGTGACCTTGAACTGGACTGACTCTTCTCGAATGAAATAATTTAACCCTAGTTTTGCCCTGAACTTTATGACCATTTCTTTGTAGATTCTAACAAATTCAGTTGACTTTGCCATGTGACCTTTATCTTTAATCTTCCCTGTGACCTTGACTTCTGGTTATTTTTCTTAACATCGAATCCCTTTTTTCTTACCTTACCATTAGCCTTTCACAGTATTGTCTAAATTACTGTAGGTTAAAACTGCTAAACTGACCTTCGTACGTGGCATTAATATTTAACCTTTCCCTGCCACCTTGAGTGTTAATTGATTTTTTGTTTTTCAAAACTGTATCCCTTCTTTCCAGCGTTACCCGTAATCTTTCCACAAAGTTTGGTGTACATCCAGTGAAAACTTGTTAAGTCGACTTTTTGCTGTATGAGTGACGTTGGAATGACTCTTTTCAGAGTGAAATTCTTTCATATTTGCATTACCCTGAATCGTTGCAAACACTATGAACGAAATCGGATCAAAACTAATTACGTTGACCTTGCTGTGTAACTCTAACGTTTATCCTTTCCCTGAGACCTTTATTTTGACTGATTCTTTTCATACTGGAATCAACTTATTCTTGATTTTTTTCTGAGCAGTGCCAAGAGCTTTGTTGTAACTCCGGCCTGTCCGGACGAACAGAACCATAAACCACAGGCAAATAATTGCCCCTGTAAAGCCGTACCGTGCAGCGATCCAAAGTTCTTTTCAAGTAAACAGCACCTCGCCACGGCTATGCACGGGGAAGACTATGAATATTTAGCCCATTATTGCGCCTTTTCTCTTGGTTAACAGGACCACCATCGTTGCTCCACATCAACCCGTTTGGTTCGAGTGTTGCAACCCACAGTTGTCAATGGTTTCCGATGTTAGAAGAAACCATTAGGCCTGTCACTCAGTGTAGGGCCATCTAAAGTGGAAAGAAGAGTATTAATGGAGATATGAGGGATGTGACAAATAGGAAAAGAGGGGTACACACTGTGTTACTATGTCGTCTTTCGCTTTTATGTGTGTGTGTGTGTGTGTGTGTGTGTGTGTGTGTGTGTGTGTGTGTGTGTGTGTGTGTGTGTGTGTGTGTCTGAAGTATTTATAAAAATAATTTTTTAGAGAGTACCCGCCTACCTATACAGGTCCGTTCTTGTACTGATGGCTCCAAATGCGACACTGAAGTTAGGTATGGAGCCTTCTCTCCTAATTTTGTTCAGACTTCGATCCTGCATGAAAGGCGTCTGTTTTTAAGGTTGAAATTCCAATCCTTTTGTGTTTCAGACACTATTTAACTCTGTTTGTTAGCCTGATGCTTATTTCAGTGACCACGTCAGCTCTGCAGACTTTGAGTCAGTTTATTCACCTTCTTTTTCAATTCCTGGAGTTTTGTTACAGATCAAGGGTGGGGGGGGGGGAGGAGCTTTTCCTTCCACATACGGGTAAGTAGGGCAATGAGAAGGTAAATGAGGTGGCCAAGGCAGTGCCTCTCAACCCAACCCTCATTTAGGCCCTCTCCCCTAGACAGTATTTCAGTCCGGTAGAACCTCCTTCGTTGCTGCTGGGAATGGAGCTGTTTGTCAACAGAAGAGTCAGACTCATCCTCATATCGTATTATTTACATATAATATGATGCCACGCTGGGATGAGATGGTGTTGACTTGTTTGAGGGTCGAGGACACACTTCTCTCCCACTTTGTGTGTTTGTTGCTGTGATACGGGTGTGTATTATCTTGACAGTGAAGCGTTTGCTGGTCATGTGTCCCAATCATAACGATGTAAATAAGCATTTCTTTGGAGGTTCCTATAGGTTTGAGTGGGGGAGGGGGGGCAGACGAGCAGTATTATCTTTGATCAAACTTCGATTAGGTGCCTGCAGTCACAACCGTGTTTTTATTTAGACTACCGTTACATGATTACCAGCATATATATATATATATATATATATATATATATATATATATATATATATATATATATATATAGAGAGAGAGAGAGAGAGAGAGAGAGGGAGAGATATATATAGAATGTGTATATATATATGTATATATATATATATATATATATATATATATATATATATATATATTGCCAGACGCCATAATCCCGTCAGGGTGGCCATTTGACTTCGGTTTATTTGTTTTACGGGGAGGGGCACTAACCCTCCACCAACCCACTTGCTGACACGTAGGGAGCACGTATAATTTGGTTATATGGTTACCACCCAGCGTTGCAAATGGTTTCTTGGCTTACAGTAAACCATTTGGCTTGTCTCTCAATGTAAAGCCACCTGTAAAGGAAAGAAGAGCAATAAGAAGTGACAGGAAAGATGGAAGAAATAGGAAGAAAGGAGGGCAGGCACAGAAAAAGAATGATAAAAGCTAAGGAAGAAGCTGGCAGCACTTCATCAAGCGCGTGGATGATGGTCGCCACCACCTACCACTATATATATATATATATATATATATATATATATATATATATATATATATATATATATATATATATATATATATATATATATATATATATATATATATATATATATATATATATTGTAATGCTAGGTGTTTAAGGCTAGACTTCCTGTTCCTAAAACACCTAACGTGTAGCGGGGTCCTCTTTCGAGACCGGCGCATGGAATAAATAAGAGAGAGGCAGGACATAAAAACTCCATGCAATAACCTTTACACGTGTATTACTCAGTCAGACAAGGGACAACAGCAGATGTTACAACACAGTATTTGGTTAATCACAAACACTTAATCCTAGATAATTAGTATCTCACAGGATACTATGAGAGAATACACTGAAATAACACTCAAGGTGGAGTGTGCAGAATTCGTACAGTCCAAGGTCTTTGAGCGCATGGAGGAGTGAGAGATGAAGCTCACTGGGGGAGGGTGTAAGGCACTGGGGTCTAATTGTGATTATGGTAGTATGAGGCCGAGTTTATTGACAGCGTGTTCACTTTACTATTTTCTGAGAGCAAGGGACTTTTGGTTAATTATTAATACAAACTCCACGGCTTGGGTGTTTCTCTTACTGTAATATGATGGGTATTGTGCATGAGTCTTATTCACTATCACTTTGATTCTATATGGACTATTCACTGTTCCGCCGTGTCACTATTAGACCATTATTATTCCAATTTCACTTAAACACTTGGTCTGGTACTACGACTGCACTTTATCGCCTCAGCACTGTTATACTACACTATGGGCGCTGTCACTGTCTCATTGGTCACTGGGCGGCGGGCACGGTGGGGAGACACACTGGCTACAGCTCTGCTGGGGCAGGGGCACCGCCAGGGGAGGCCTTGTCGAGAGGGCACAGGATCACGCGCAGGGGCATCTTCTCTCATCCGGGGCTACAGGTGGCGAAAGGGCCCGTACTTTCCGGGCTGGGGACAGGAGTGTGGCCCTCAGGACTGGGGCTGAACAATTGCCAGAACCTCTTGTTCAGGGTGCTGCTGGAGGTAGAGGTCCTCCACCGTTGGGGCGTAAACAGGTCCCGCCAGGGCGTTCTGGGGAGGGCCTGGGGTTCCCAAGGGCTGCGGCCTCTGGAGCTAGGCAGCGCCATCAGGGAGGGGCTGTGGCACCGGTTTGCATCAGGGTCCGTCAGGTGGGTCTTCTCCAGGGCCAGCCGTAGGGAGCAGAGACCGGGGGAGGCTATAGGGCCTCTCCAGTACTCCTCTACATCCTCTGTGTCGGGGTCAGGGAACTTGGCTCACGCTGGGGCAGTGGGGCTACTCTCTGCTGCTTCTGGTCGTGGGGCCTGGCTACTGGCCGTGGCTTCCCAAGGGCGTGACCACAAGGCGCCGAGGCCTGGCTACTGGCCGTGGCTTCCCAAGGGCATGACCACAAGGCGCCGAGGCCTGGCTACTGGCCGTAGCCTGAGAGGGTGAATGACTACCAGTGAGCCCAGGGACACCTTTGGAGCGGCTACCGGCCGTCTGACGAAGGCGGAAACGACTACAGGCTGACTCCTGCAGGAGGGGTGTGGAACGCCTACAGGCGGACTTGAGGACAACACCTTCGGAGAGGCTACCGGCCGTCTGACGAAGGCAGGAGAGGCTACTGGCCGACTCCTGCAGGTGGGGTGTGGAGCAGCTACAGGCCGACTCAGGGGCAACGCCTTCAGAGTGGCTACCAGCCGTCTGATGAAGGTGGGAGCGGCTACAGGCCGACTCCTTCAGGAGGGGGTGTGGAGCAACTACAGGCCGTCTCCGGAAGGACACCTTCGGACGAAGGCGGGAGAGACTACAGGCCATCTCCTTGTTACCCTCAGGTCTGCTACTGGCTGATTCCTTAGCGAGGGGCGGGCGGCTACTGGCCGTCCCAAGAGGGAAGACACCTTCGGAGAGGCTACTGGCCGACTCCTGAAGAAAGCAGGAGTGGCTACAGGCCAACTCCTTAGGGGCGCTGGCAGGTGCTGGACAGACAGCTTCGTCCCAAGATTGGTTGGTGGAAACTCGCCCAGAAGGTAGTACAGGATTCCTGCTATGGCGACGATGGGAGGGCTCCGAGTCATAGGGAAGTACGGCCCGGGCTGACTTGGGCCATTGTCACACCGAGTCTCGGTGTGCCGCTGCTGCTCCTCCGTGGGGTCCTTGTGGGGGTGTCTGGGTGTTCACGGGGGCACTGTGCTGGATTCCTGGTGGAGGTGGTTGGGCGTTCCAAGGGACACTATGCTGTATTTCACCATCGTCCACTTGGAAAATCACGTCCCCGTGACTGTAGGTGATACACGTATCATTGGCGGCATACATGGGCTGGAGATTTTTGAGAAGGGCTCGCCTTTTGGTGGCAAGATTTTCATCCTGCTCCGCATCACAGGTGAGGAAGAGGGTGGAGGTGGCGGTGGAGGAGCGGAGGAGGTGGAGGAGGTTGTGTGGTCCTTGGACCCTGCGGTTTCGACCGAGGGTAGGTGCCCATACAGCCAGTCGAATTCTCATCATCGTGGTTGTTGCCGGTGGTGTGGTATGGTGGTGAATGCTGGACACCGAGGGTAGGAGTCGGGTTTTGTGCCGGGGTAATGTGGCATAGGGTTTCTCGGGAGTACAGGTGGCTGGGATTTGGGCTTGGTGTAGCATGACAGTGTGAAGTTGAGGGGAAGCGGGTGTGGTGGGAGAGTAGGTGAATTGGGCGGGTGGGCATGAGAGGTGGCCAGAGAGGGTGGTTGTAGTTTTAAGGGTCGGCGTGGGTGGAGAAGTGGGTGTGCAGGGTGGGTGGGGGCAGGAGGTGCGTGCGGTTGGGCGTGGGGTTGGTGAGGCAGGGCATGAGGGGGTGGGAGTGGGTGTGTGGAGGTGTGGTGAGTGGAGGGAGGCGGCAGTGGGCGAGGGTGGCGGTGGTGGTGTGTTGGCATGGACGGGACACGTGGAGCTGGGCATAGGGGATGTGGTGGCGGGGGGAGGTGGTGAGGGAGAGCGGTGGGAGGTTGGTGGTGCAGGTGAGCTGTCAGGTGAGGTGCCGGGTGGGATATTGGCCGGGAATGCAGAGGTGGTTGGAGGGGTGGAGGGGGAGGGGGAGGAGGAAATAAAGCACTCTTAGGTGGGAGGGGGGGGCGGCGGCGGGGAAGGTGGAGGGACGGGGTGTGGAGCTATGGCAGCAGGGGCAGGAGCGCGGAAGGGACATATGTGGCGGTTTTGGAGAGAGCAAGGGGCGCCGTGGTAATCAACAGTAACTTGATAGGGATTGGGGACGCGGGTGATAGTGTGGGGCCCGGTGAAGCGGGGTGCGAGCTTGTGAGGGGTGGGGAGTTTAGTGATCATGATGGTGTAGCCAGGTCGGTAGGGGCTGGATGCTGTGTCAGGGCCGAGGTCCAAGTTATTTTGAAGGTGTATCTACGGCTCTTAAGGTGGTGTAGCGGGTCTGTTGCGAGAGCGGAGATGGGTGGTTGCAAGTGTTGCCGAAGGGGCAGTAGGAGGGGTGTCTCACTGAAGATCTGCTCATATGGTGAAACTCCATCTTCTCTGGGGCAGGAGTTGATGCCCCATTGGACAATTTTTACGTCGTCTTTAGTGGCTTCTATGCCTGTGCAGAGTTGATTCATAAGGGTATGATGGCTGCGCTCGCACACTGCATTTTCCTGAGGCCAGTAGGGGGAGGAGTGGGAGATGTTGTACCCAAAAATTTTGGCAAGTTCCTTCCAGACTTTTCCGGTGAACTCGGGTGCGTTATCCGAGTGGATGGCTTGGGGAATGCCAAAGTAGGGGAAGACGTGTCAAAGGAGGGCGTCTGCTACTGCAATAAGCGTGAAGTTCCTTGGCTGGGCAGGCCATGATGATGAACTTTGATTAAGTGTCCACAAACGTGATCACGTTCTTGTAACCCGATTTTGGGGGCAGAGGCCCTACCATGTTGATCACTAGGAGCTGCCAGAGTTTGTGGGCGGTGATGTGGCCCAATGGTCCTGCGGTCCGTGTGATGTCTTTCCCGAGCGCACAGGCCCGGCAACTTTGAATAATTTCCTTGGCGAGGGTGGAGGGGTTTGGTGCTCAGTATGTGTCGTTGAACACTTGCAGCAATTTTTTGGTACCCAGATGGATGCTGTTGTGGGCGTGAAGGTGGCGTAAGGCATCGAGAGCGGTGTTAGGGACCAGGAGCATATGACCAGAGGGGGTTAGGAGGTGATCTCCCTGCTGGTATAATTTCTTGAAGTAGTGGGGAGGAATCCTCGGGGGTCATCTTCTTGCGGTGCCACTGCTGCATGAGGTCTGTTTCCAGTTGGACAGCGTGGATGGGAAGCCGGGAGAGGGCTTCTGCGTTGGTATGGAGCTTGCCTGGTCTGTAGGAGATTTCATAATTAAATTCTTCTATGGTCTCACGCCATCTGATGAGTTGGACGTTGTGGAAGTCTGACTGTCTTAACCACTGGAGGGACTGGTGGTCCATGATGATGGTGAGCTGGGTCCCGGAGAGGTATGCCCTGAAGTGTTGGAGAGCCCATACTATGCCCAGACATTCTCGTTTAGTGGCGGAGTAATTTTTCTCTGCCTGATTCAGGATACAGCTGGCGCAGGCGATGATATGCTCGCGGCCCTCCTGGACTTGTGCCAACACAGCGCCTATGGCGGAGAGGGAGACATCGGAGTAGAGGTGGAAGGGGAGGGCATAAACAGGAAAAGCCGCGTTGGGGATGGAGACAAGTTTGTCTTTTAGTTGCTGGAAAGCAGCTCATTTCTCGTCCGTCCAGAGGAATGGTTCCCTTTTTCAGGTTAGGTCATGGAGAGGTTTGGCGATGTGGGCAAACCCCTTTACGAAACGGCGGTAGTAGGATATCAAGCCTAGGAAGGCTCGGATGCCATGGACATCCTGTGGTGGGGGTATGTCTGCAATGGCGTGGAGCTTGTCGGGGTCGGGGGAGATTCCTGCCTGGGAGATGACATGTCCCAGGAACGAGATGGTCCGAGCGGCCAGGACACACTTAGAGGGCAGGAGTTTGAGGCCTGCCTGATGAATTCTGGTAAAACTCGGCGGAGGCGCTGCAGGTGGTCGGCCCAGGTTCGGCTGAAGACGATGACGTCATCTAAGTATGCCAGGCATATTTTCCACGTGAGACCGCTGAGGACAGATTCCATCAGCCTGGAGAAGGTAGCGGAGGCGTTGCAGAGACCGAACGGCAAGACATTAAAATCATAATGCTTGCCATTACTTGTCGAGAAGGCCGTTTTGCCTCGGTCTTCCTGTTGCACGGGGACTTGCCAATATCCAGACTGTGGTCCAGGGTGGAGAACCAGGACGGTCCGTACAGGGAATCCAAGGAATCGTTGATTTGAGGCAGTGGAGTGGCGTCTTTGATGGTTAAGTCATCAAGGCAGTGGTAGTTGATGCAGAGACGCATCGTGCCATCCTTCTTTTTCACTATGACGACAGGGGAGGACCAGGGGCTGGTGGAGGGGGAAATGATGCCTGCTTCTATTATTTCTTGTACTTGGTGGTCCTCCTCTTCCCCCTGTCTAGGGTTTTTCCATCGGGAGGGTTGTCGAATTGGTGGGCCTGTTGTATGAATCTCATGCAACAGGTATGTGGTATGACTTATGTCTGCTGGTCCTGCCGCGAACAAATCCTGGAAATCCAGGAGAAGGCGGTGTAGGGTGTCTGACTGATGAGAGGAGAGATGGTCAGGAATGGGTGGCAGGGGGATGGGGGAGTGGGAGGGGGACAGGGCTCAGGGCTCGGCTTCTTCCATCTCTCCGATTATGAGCCCTTTCGGGAGGGTGAGGAGGGAAGGGGCAAGGTTCGCGATGCGGATCGCCGTGCAATGTGGGGAGAGGAAAGTTGGAGACAAAAGGCAGGCCGAGAGGGCTCCCAGTGGCAGGAGGGTGGAGAATATGACAGAGGGGCCGTAGGGCCGGTTGAAGGGCACCCAGGCCTCATGATGAGGGGGAATGGAAATAGCAGCAGAAACAGTGGTAGGAAAAGAGGGAAGAGGGGTAGTGGGAGGGGGCATGGGAGGGGAGGGAGGAGGGGGTGAGGGAAGAAGGGAGGGGGTGAGTCTTCCTGCCGGGGCCGGGGCGTACAGGCGCAAATGGCCCGGGTGGGATTGGGTGGGGCACGGAACTGGAGCTGTCGGTAGTGGCAATCTATGGTGGCCCCTACCTTCTGTAGCAAGTCCAGTCATAAGTACCCGTCGTAGTTCCGGCAGGAAGAAAAAAAAATTATAAACTGGTGCTGGGTCGACACCGGGTGGTGGGTGTTGACCCTTAGGGCCCGTGTCTCCCCATGGATGGGCAGGGGGCCATCCCCTGCGTTCACAAGGTGAGTGGCTGTGGGGTGGAGTGGGCCAAAGGTTGATCTGTGGCGCAAGAAGTAATGGCTGTAAAGGCAGGATCTGGCTGCTCCCGTATCGACTAGAAGTCTGGCTTTCACCCCGTTCAGTTTCATCTAGTGATACACTGGGGGGCGGTACTTGCAGGCAATGGCCCCCACCACTGTGGGATGGTGTGGGGGGTGGGCCTAAAAATCCAGCAGTCTGGGGGCTCCTTCTTCCTGCTCCTGCTCCTGTTCCCCAGGATCGGTCTCCTCTACAGGTGCCAGTTCATCCTCTGCGGCCTTGTCCTCTAGAGAGGACACTTTGTGTGAACCTGGGGTAGTGGGCTTGCGGCGTGCAGCCTTTAACTGGTCCCGAATGTCATGCAGGGGGCACCTGGAGCTGCAGGCTGTAAACTCCCAGGGATTCACCAAAATCAGGTTAGGGTTTTCCCTGTGGGCGGGGCGCCGGTGCATGGGGTGTGCTCTAGGCAGGCTTGGCGCTGCAGTGGGGCTGGTGTGAGGCATGGATGGACATGGCTTAATTGGGGGAGCTGTGGTCTGCGTGGGAAACTTTTTCACCACATTGATCTGCTGGGGTGTCGGGTGGGTGGTCAGGAGGTGTCGTGTTAGCTGGATGTCTCTATCCATGTCTCCAGTCGGGTCATGGATAGTGAAGTGTTCTTTTACAACATTGGGGAGCACTCTCAGGAGAGTGTTAAAAGTATGCTGTTCCCGGGTTTCTTCATCTGCCTCCGGGTAGGCAGCAGTGGCCAGGCGTCTTGTCTGAATTAGGGTATCGTCTAGATTCCCATCAGACATAAGACTGTCCAGTTGGGATAGTGCCACCATTTTCCCTAGTGATGGGTTGATGGCCTGAATCACAAATTTTGTGAAGTTCTGCCAAGTGAGCTCCAGAACGACTTTCGGTGCTATGTTCGCCGCCACTATGCCCAGTAGTGGGAGCGTGACTGCGATTTTTTGTTGATCATTATCAAAACCAATATCTAGTAAAGGTTTGATGATCGCCAGATATGTGTGTACATCATACTGGTCAGGGTCAAACTTGGATAATTGCACGTGTGGTTTAGTTGCCATTTTGCTGGTATTTCCTTACTACCTCTCTCGTACGCCCGGGTCAAGAACCACCGCTGTCCACTAGTGCAATGCTAGGTGTTTAAGGCTCGACTTCCTGTTCCTAAAACACCTAATGTGTAGCGGGGTCCTCTTTCAAGACCGAGGCTTAGAACAAATAAGAAAGAGGCAGGACACAAAAACTCCAGGCAATAACCTTTACACATATGTTACTCAGTCAGATAAAGGACAACAGCAGATGGTACAACACAATATTTGGTTAATCACAAACACTTATTCCTAGATAATTAGTATCTCACAGGATACTATGAGAGAATACACTGAAATAACACTCAAGGCGGAGCATGCAGAGTTAGTACAGTCCAAGGTCTCTGAGCGCACGGAGGAGTTAGAGATGAGGCTCACTGGGGGAGGGTGTAAGGCACTGGGGTCTAATTGTGATTATGGTAGTATGAGGAGTTTATTGATTGAGTGTTCACTTTACTATTTTCTGAGAGCAAGTGACTTTTGGTTAATTGTTAATACAAACTCCACGGCTTGGGTGTTTCTCTTACTGTGATATGATGGGTATTGTGCATGGGTCTTATTCACTATCACATTGATTCTACATGGACTATTCACTGTTCTGCCTTGTCGCTGTTAGACCATTATTATCCCAATTTCACTGAAACACTTTGTCTGGTACTACGACTGCACTTTATCGCCTCGCCACTGATATACTACACTATGGGCGCGCTCACTGTCTCATGGGTCACTGGGCGGCGGGTGCGGTGGGGAGACATGCCGGCTACAGCTCTGCCGGGGCAGGGGCACTGCCAGGGGAGGCTGTGTCGAGAGGGCACGGGATCACATGCAGGGGCATCTTCTCTCGTCCGGGGCTGCAGGTGGCGAAGGGGCCCATACTTTCCAGGCTTGGGACAGGAGTGTGGCCCTCAGGACTGGGGCTGAACAATTGCCGGAACCTCTTGTTCAGGTTCCTGCTGGAGGTAGAGGTCCTACGCCGTCGGGGCGTAGAGAGGTCCTGCCTGGGAGTTCTGGGGAGGGCCTGGGGTTGCCGAGGGCTGCAGCCCCCGGAGCTAGGTGGCGCCGTCATGGAGGGGCTGCGGCACCAGTTTGCGTCAGGGTCCATCAGGTGGGTCTTCTCCAGGGTCAGCCATAGGGAGCAGAGACCGGAGGAGGCTATAGGGCCTCTCCAGTACTCCTCTATGTCCTTTGCGTCGGGGGTCAGGGAACTCGGCTTACGCTGGGGCAGCAAGGCTTCACTCTGCTGCTTCTGGCCTTGGGACCTGGCTACTGGCCTTGGCTTCCCAAGGGCGCGACCACAAGGCACCGAGGCCCGGCTACTGGTTGTGTTCTGCAAGGGTGAATGACTACCAGCGAGCCCAGGGACACCTTCAGAGCGGCTATCGGTCGTCTGACAAAGGTGGGAGTGGCTACAGGCCGACTCCTGTAGGACGGGTGTGGAGCAGCTACGGGCAGACTCGAGGACAACACCTTCAGAGCGGCTAACGGCCGACTCCTGCAGGAGGGGTGTGGAGCTGCTACAGGCCATCTGATAAAGGTGGGAGCAACTACAGGCTGACTCCTTGAGGAGGGGGTGTGGAGTGACTACAAGCCGACTCCTTGAGGAAGGGGTGTGGAGCGACTACAAGCCGACACCTTGAGGAGGGGGTGTGGAGCGACTACAGGCCGTCTCCGGAAGGACACCTTCGGATGAAGGCGGGAGCGACTACAGGCCGTCTCCTTGTTACCCTCAGGTCTGCTACTGGCCGATTCCTTAGCGAGGGACGGGCGGCTACTGGCCATCCCAAGAGGGAAGACACCTTCGGAGAGGCTACTGGCTGACTCCTGAAGAAGGCGGGA
>NC_136998.1:16296235-16448735 GCF_032717465.1 Coenobita brevimanus | reverse complement strand
TGGCTCAGGATGAGTTCCTTCAGGTCGGTCGTCATTTTAATGGCGCTGACACTAACTGCCATCACGATCCCGTCCTCGCTTTGGGAAACATTGCCAGATCTGACAAAATAAAGTTTACTACATGAAGCTGTACTGGTGTGAATGAACATGGTCAGTTTACTTAATGGTAGAAAATAATATCACCTTTGGGACGATATAAACAAATATATGGTGTTATCAGCAAGATTTTTTCTTCGAGTAATGCCTGAAATTTAATAACTTACCGACAGCCAATAGACAATATTTGTCTATATTTCTCATGGATACATTCAAAGTAAAAAGTGCAGTATAGACTGTTGACAAGTGTTGTCCCGATTTTAGAAAAATATTACATGAAGATTAATTGACAAAAAAATGAATTACTTCTGCCATACTCTTTGTCTGTCTGTCTGTCTGTCTGTCTGTCTGTCTGTCTCTCTCTCTCTCTCTAAACTTGAATGTGGCTGTGATGTCTACCCTTCGTCTACAGATGCCCGTCTCAGGATGATATATTTGGTGCATCATGCTGGTGTTCATCTTGTGACTGGAACCTTCAGGTTATCATCGATTTCGAGTCTGTTGGTGAATGCTGATGCTTTTCGGATTTACTTCACTAATCGTTGATGATGAGGTACTGGTATCATCTTCACCACTTCCCTGACTCAGTGCCTTGTGCCTTAATCTCCCAGGATTACCACTCTTTTGCTTATACCTCTCCCCCAAGTTTCCTGAAGCCCATAGGTTACAGTCTGCTCTGTTACGTCAGCTTTCTGTGTCCCTTCGTTGACAGTTTGTTCGCATGGACCCCGAGGATACGGTATTGGCTAATCCCTGAGATGATCTTGTGTTGGTCCGTAGATGGTAAACAGAGCTTATTTACGTCTGAAGTATTTCCAGCATTCTTGGGATTTCGTTTTAATTTTTTTGAAGCAGAACTGAATAAGTTTTATTTGCCTTCCCATCATGCAACTGGCTTGATGGTGAGGCGACAGTGTTGAGTGGCTTTATGTTGAAGCCACAGTATTAAGTGGCTTGATGGTATGCCACAGTGTAATGTGGTTTGATGGTTATGCCACAGTGTTTCGTGGCTTGATGGTGATGCCGCAGTGGTACTGTATTTTTTTTCTAGCAAAGTTTAGGCCAATAACATATAGTTAGCAGAACTGTGTTATCGTCTGTATGGAAAGGACCACTTGCAGCATTATGAGATCGTTTCACAACATCATGTAGACAGGAAGTGTGATTAACCTACCTCGGAATAGATATTCTCCGTGTCAGTGCCAGGTTCCACAGCAACCCTAAGAAGTCTGATCATTGCTCTTCATAGGAACTGCACTTACTAAAAACTGCAGTACGAAAATTTGAAGCAAGCAAATTATATTCTGCCTTGGATTCTCCAGAAAATACCTTGATAGGCATTAGAACATGACATCCAAGCCCGTCTTGTGGTATCTGCAGAGTCCCACAATCACACTCACTGATGTGTTCCTGCTGGAGTGTGTTAAGGGCTATTTTTTACAAACATCAGACGACTAGGCTGAAAAATTATTTGAAGACAAATAACGATATCAGAAGTAACTAAGGTATACTGTGAACTGAAGTGGGATATCACTGGTGAACTGTACTTGAGTGTCAGTAGTGGTTGAACTGGAGTATCATTGGTTAACATGGTCTGAAGTGTTTTGTTATTTGAATTAGCACACATACCCGTGGTGAAGTGTACTGAATTGTAGGCAAATATATATATTTTTAAAATATCATGTACATAAAACTGCAGTGCTTGATCTTACATGAGTTCGAAGTAAATCCTTCACAGACTTTGTGGACATCCCAGTTTGTTACTGATGCTGAAAACTACTTGTTAATGATAGTCTACAAAGTAGCAACATAAATTTTAATGCTATGAATTTGCATATTATATATATATATATATATATATATATATATATATATATATATATATATATATATATATATATATATATATATATATATATGTTATAGAGAGAGAGAGAGAGAGAGAGAGAGAGAGAGAGAGGGTGGAGGACTTACTTGCTTTTCATGAGCACATTCTCCCAATGCCTTGCACTGTTCGCCGATACCGTCCGTGTCACAACCTGCAGTTTAATAAGGGAGACAGGTAACAAAATGCAAAGTAATTTAAAACGGCCAGATTTGTGAAAATCACCACCACCACTACCGCTCTTGAACCCCTTAACTGGTCTATACAGCCTGGGCTGTTCCGAATGCGACTGCTCAATACAGCCTTGGCTGCGTAGGTGAATTTCGAATATAGTGCCATGGAGACCAAGGCTGACCCATGCATACATGTTTGAGCCTTCAAAACCGCAATCGAAACCGAAAAAGAAAAAGAAAACGAAAACCATACATTCCAATAGGGAATCAGACACTTTGATGTTCAACCATGGCTTTACCAAGGTAAATATTGAGCTAATATTTCGTTACTATATACTTTGGCATGTGTTCTCTCAATTCCTAAGACAAAATTTGGCCTTTGGGAAATTTCATTTCTACCCTTATGTCTACTGTACGCACCACGGACACCTCCAGAAAACCGCCATGCGCAGTTAACGGGTGAAGGAAGGTGACAGTAACACCCCCCCCCCCAAGCATACACACATGCACTAGCACAAACACACAGGGATTACATAGCCTTATTTCAAACACTAGTTGCGTAATTATTATAACAACATGTTGGTACGTTATTTCTTACTAAATCCTTAGATTCAAACATACTTAAATGCATCCATACACACATACATACATACATACATACAGAGATACATACATACAAAACGTATTTTATGGTACATAAGTAGATCATGCACTGTTATGGAAAGAAATCATTCTTTCATTAACGGCTTACTTCTTCCTGATCGTTGTCACATATAACTACACATTATCATAAAAATGTCACATATTCCCACTTACTCAGGTGATGTCATTTTGTTTTATTACTTTACACTTCGTTAGTACATAATTTCTTTTTTTCTTTCCTTGACTTGCTTCCATTTTCTGTTTTACATCTTTCTTTGTTCAAGCATTCCATACTGCCATACATGCCTTCCTGTTTATGCTGGAGTCTCGAAGAAAAGAATTCTGTGCAAAGAATCTAATATGAGAGGCGAGGTCACACGAGAGAAGGATTATGAGCCCAGCTCTTTTCTGCCAACATGTAGGAGTTACCTCCTTGAATCAGAAGGTCTAGTTTCATTGTTTTTCTACTACCGCTATTAGACGACTTTATACAAGTAGGCAACATGACTCGTTAAGCGGTTTTTAATATGGCACTTAGTAAAGGATAGGTTTTCTACATTGTAAACCACAACATATACATCTGAAATCCAGCTAAACTCTTCTAGTGTAACACTGACTGAAGAAGCTAATCTACACGCGAGAGACAAAGTAAAGTGGGATACTTACCCGATATTATGTCAGCAACACAGGATTCGCAGGTAGCATTTCCCTTGCAGATCTCTGAAATGCATAACACATATCCATTTTTACATTTTAATGAAGGAGCTTCAGCCCCACTTAATGGTTAAATAATGCAGTGTGCAGATAATTTCACGATATTCTATGTGAGTTGTATAATTCCTTACTTTAGGTTGGGACAGATTTCTGTGGAACTGACCAATAGGATTAGGTGGAGGACCTTTGTGGCCAGGTGGACCAGGTTGAGAGTTGGCCAATGTGGCCATGAGGACCAACGCTGCCGTCAGCACGATCTCTGTCATACGCATCCTGGTTACTGGGATGAAGTTGCTCTGCCGGGGATCACACAAGGAGGCTCAGTTCTCAAATGGTTATTATGTACTCTGGTGATTTAATTGCACGCCATACAGTAATCACAATAGTGCTCAAGGTAAAGATAAAATGGCTCTCACAGTCATTTTTCTAGATCTACGCAGTTCTTTGGTAGACTTCGTAACTCATCTGCTTCTATTTGCTTACATTAGTCATTTCAGTGTCGCTAATACGCTTGCCCTCTCGGACCATTCTGAGTCACTATCGGAGCATTCTTAGTAGCCTAACATGGGAACCTGGTAATAAATGCGGTGTAGCTAATGTTGCAATACACAGTACATTTATCTTTTTGCATTTGTTTTTAATTCTTTGCGTATTATGAACATTAATTTTAATAATCTCAGTAATATATGTGAATGAATTCTCTTAAAATATTGTTTCGGCCACCCTTTGCGGGATTAGGGCGTCAGGCTATAGATAGATAGATAGATAGTCTGTTCATCATATAGCCTCTGACCATTCTGGCCACAACGACTGATTAGTATATGATTAACATGAAACTGCAGTGGCAACCACCAGTTGATTCATGAAGCATTTTAAATAAGGTGTATAGTACTTCCCTCTCATGCTTAGCACAACCACTCACCAATATTCCAGTACAATTTTTCCCATCCTTTCTACCCATCACACCCACATCTGACTGGTAGGAAACGAAATATATCCTAACTCATTGTATCGATAGAGTTGATTATTGACAAATGCTTTCTTATAATATTTATATATCTTCAAACTCAAGTTGTGTCTAGCCCTGGACATTGACTTAATACTTTGTTCCCTCGGGTACGTGCAATACCTCTCCAGTCACCACGTCCGAACTAATATTCACTATAGATACTGAATACATGTTAAGGCAGTTTCATTATGGACTGGTGTAATGATATTGACATGGGTGTTCTTATGACATGTCGATGACGTTTGAGGAAGGTCAATACCGTATTTTTAAATACTAATTTCAGAAAATCAGACATGTACTTCAGTCTGGGTCGACCAGTATCTCTTCAGAAAAAAAACTTTCTCAGATCACTTAAATTAAATTATACAGAAACTGCTCAAGAGGAACTGAAGGCGAATTTGGATGTTTTTTTTGTTTGCGTGCAGGATAACTGAAAAAATAATGAGATAAATAAATAAACAGTTATATCGGATTTTGATGAAATCTGGTGGATGGGTGGGAGGTGAGTCAAGTAAGAGTTGATTAGATTTTATAGTGGATCATGATCCAGATGCAGTATTAAATTCTATTTTTAACTGGCGTTGGTGGAGGTGTGCACTCCCTGAAACGTTACGTGGAAGACGAAGACCATATAACTAAGTGGCTGTGAGCAGTCTTAAAAGTATTCGTCTTGTAGGAAAGAGGAATTGAAGAAGCAAAACAATTTTGGGGGGCATTGGTGAAGGCATGCACTATCTGAATGATTTCAGTTTATGTCTTTGAAAGTGATGGGGATTATTTTTGGAGCATGGTGTCATGGACATGATCTCAGCAGTGTAATCTTTATTGACCTAGACCCATCTGATTGGCCTGAAGTGACACAAAGACTTGAAAGGACTTAAACTAACTAAAACAGGCCTGAATCTACTTCTTTGGCTCTGAGTATAAAATAAACTTGACTCTCTGGAGTGGATGTAGGCTAACTTGAAGGAATGTGAAAAGTCTAGCATACCCTGCACAAAGCTGGAAACCGCCCTATTCATCATGCAGCATATTCAGACAACTATTCCACCATTTCTGTTACTAGCCTTCCATATGCATTGCCCGACCGTTCAACTGCTTCATTTCATAACAAATTACATTCCTTTCAGATCCGTATTTATATATGACCTTTTCTATATGGGAACTCAGAGCGCTCGCAATCGCCATGCGGGATTAAGAAAAGAAAAGTACTAAGGACGTCTCGTGTTAAAAAGGCATGCCAGTTGGGTGGTGGTACTCGGGAGAGGTGCTCCAATCTGTAGAAACTGCACGCGTGGGTATTTTTATCACATTACTTTTTCTTCAAACTTCCGTAATGTCATCTCTTATAACTGTAGCCTAGGTGTTGTCGTAGAGGTTTATTAGTAGCCATGATGGAGCTACTGTGGAGATTTCATCCCTCATTTTCATTCGTTTAAACTTCCATAATATCACGAATGTCTTGTTTTTGCTTTACCACTATGCAGTAAAAAATGGAGAAACATAAGCTGGACAGGCATTCAGAACCTCATCAACATGAGCACCTACTTATATGCACACTATGGCGTCCCCGGGATTTCGAAACATGGATCAATTATGACAATACATACACCAAACAATGCCCCAACACACCCTGCCTCTTGCAGACTCATAACACCACTTAGCACTCCACCCAAGATAAGTGAACGCCTCATTTTACACAAAGTCACATCTCCTGACGTCCTTGTCCCTTCGTAATACAAATTCAGGACACTAAACCATGCAAAACAACTTACTGACTAAACTCACATAACAAGCATCTGACAGAGTGAACACGACACCCACGCAAGACATTAGTAAAGCCTTTGATACGATCTTCTAGTGCAAATTACTCACCATGATCTTCAACACAACCACAGTAACACTGAGTTACCAACATTTTACCTGGCAAATACAGTCAACTCATGCTACATTTCAGAGCAAGTCATGACAAATGCGAAATGTCCCTAGCAGAGTACCACATGGTTCCCTTCTCTCACTTGCACTATTCATCATATACATTCATGATATTCCCATACCCCAACCACCCACAAACATTGTCTCACATACAGATGACATCGCCATAACAAACACCACATTCTAGTCATAGTCTGCACACTGCAAGAGATCTCAATACAGTGCACACTTAAGTCAAGGAGAACACACTGACGATCGCCCCAGCCAAATTCACAACCATTTTTATCGCCAGCAGCAAGTGAGACAAAAGTAACTCCTATGACACCACACGAAATAAATATACAGTTGACTCCAGAAATCGTATTACCCCCTGCCATTCCGCAAGAGAACGAGAAAGTGAAGCACCAAAGAAGCGTGAGTGTGAGAGGAAGGGAAGAGGAGTAAGGGAATGTAGCTGTCTGACGTTTGAGCAGGGTTAACATTATTATCCATATCAACCGTGCTGAAACGTCAGACAGTTTCATTCCCTTTCCATTCTTCCCTTCATCTCCCACTCACTTTACTTCTGTGCTTCACTTCCACTTTTTCCAAATTCTTCCCTCCCCCCTCCCTTCTCTCCCTTTCCGTATCTCACCCTCTCCATCGCCCTACCTCATGACAACCCAGTCCACCACAAGCAACACCACATACCCTCTTAGAGATTTCATAATATATCCTGTGGATCATTCAGCCGCATGATAATAAATCGATTTATTGCATCAAACTACTTAATTAGAAAATTCTCTGCTGTCTGCCTCCTTCCCAAACAAGCAGTGCGCTGTTGCCACATGAGCAAGAGAGGGATGTCAGGGAGTAATAGGACTCCTGGAGCCGACTGTACCTGTGCCACACACACTCTCCACTAAGGTTCTCGGATTATGACACTGGGTTGGTTTCAATGACAATGTACAAGACGTCAACAGGCGACGCATCCCTAGTCTCAACGCACTCACGGGAAATACTTGGCTGACCTTTGGAAGAAAAAAATTCCTTATTCTACTGTACATAGAGTGCTTTAGGTAGGTAACGTCCAGTGCCTCTCCATAATGGGTCCCTATCCCATCTAATACTTACTACTACATCTTGACACCTTGGAAACCATAAAGAACATCGTACGCAACGCATCAACATCGGCTGCACCAAAACCACTCCCATAGCTCACTTATACTTTGAAACCAGCCATCCCTGTTAGGGACAGTCGATATGAAAGGCGGTGTAGTTGCTTAACTATGGTTAACTGGTCTGCTCGATCAGATGGACCGGGGTTCAGCAACAACAATATCAACCTCAGTACAGAAGGCTATGCCCTTAGGAAGCATTTCTGTAATCTAGTCGGTGGTCATAACGGGTAATTAGTAGGCAAGCTGGGGGCATGCGGGAGGGTTGCTCAGGACATTATTCTATTATAACATGATATGAATTAATGTATGTGCGGGATGCGTATGCGAGGTTCTCTTGGCTAACCTTTTGCCCGCACATCGAAAGGGTCTACTTTATACAAAGACACTATCATAGCTTTCCTAGACTACACTTGTACACCTGCTTATAATAGGAGAATATATTTAATTCTCATTTCACAACGGGAATATGTGTACACAGAAAAGTGGATATTACTTGCTAAGAGATGAGTACCTGAGGAGAGAGGCAATGCGATGGAGCTCAGTAGTCCACTAGAGGAAGTAAGGATATGCGTGCTGTGCAGTGTGTTGATTTCTTATATATACACTGCCAGACTCCTTCTGCATAGCTTGCTGGTTCCTGGTACACTGCACGCACTACCAGTTTCATGCCGTCCCCCTCTTCCCATCCTCCATATCTTCCGTCTGCGCACTGCATCCCGCTTCCTCTCATACTTTTTTTTCCCTCCATCCACATGACTTACCATCCATATCCTAACACTTCTCTATAATATTCAATGGATTTATTTCTGTTGTATTAACTGGCCGACGGCTGAATGAAGAATTAGCAGAAAATCTAACCTAGCGAATCCTTAAAATAGATAGGTTTGTGATATAATAATGGATTCAGTTATCAAATTTAATTATTCTTTTTTAATTAGAGACAATATCCAGAAAACTACTATTTAAATTTTCACACATCAAAAAATTACCTGATGTAATTGACTCGGGTAGATTCTCAGTGCCACCGTTACGAATAAGAAGAATAATAAGCTTCATAAACATAAGAATTGATTGTTTATGCATTAGTACTTGTACCATTTTTACTGACCTACGTCACGGTATTAATAGTTGAAAGAAAGAGTAAATAGTTCTTTGCATGAAGAAATCAGTTTTGTATGGGAAGGTGATTAGTGAACGCGACATTATCACCAGAGATTATATGCATTAAAAAAAAATATGTATATATTTTTAGTTGTGTCGCTTACAGTTCTGCTATGCAATGGTAGATATTGGTATAAATAATACTTATCTTCATGTTTGTAACAGTCTAAACCATCTCTTTTTTTTTTTATTTTCTTGTGTTAGACACTTGCCTCGTATGCTCAAAATACTTAGATTACTTTATCTCACTCTTATAGCCATACTTGCCCGCCATCGCTAACGGAATCACTCCAGCCGCCATGGTGACCCAGTACGTAACTGGCTGCCACAGCAAACACAACCCGGAAAACCGTCATAAATTTCTGTAGTGTGCCTTGTACGGGACCTCATGTGTCCAACAAACATATTAGTGACTCAAAACGAATAAATTCTCGTTGAAATGGTGTAACAAGTACTCCACCAACACTCATTTGTCCAGTAGAATAAGAGAAATATCCGTGGTTCAAGTTCTCAGTGTTTACTTAATACCCATCTAAAATGCTTATTATGACTGATAACCTACCGAAATAAATTTACATCAAATAAATATAACACACACACACACACACACACACACACACACACACACACACACACACACACACACACACACACACACACACACAACATATAGATAGATAGATAGGTAGATAGATAAATAGATAGATGGATATATGTTGTATTTGTTTATTTTTCAGCTACAGACCGCTTTCATGTAAAGCGCGATCGAATAATGAAAAGGATTACTAAGGCTTGAACAAACAGAACTGTCTTGATTCAGTTGGCTGGCACTCTGATAACATGTAGCGTCCTCAGAGCTCAAACCACAAAAATCCGTCACTGTAGAACAGGATTAGCGCTATCTTAAGAGAAAATTTTTGAATTTAATGCAAAAGCCATTTATCATACAGCCCTTATAAATATCATTTAAAATATCGTTATATCAAAGCATAGCAGTGCCTAAATCCCAATGGTGATTCCAAAGCCTACACATAAAGGAAAATTATATAATAATCAGTAATCATTATACCAAGTAAATTAATAAACTGTGCCTAATTACCAGCAATACATTGCCTACTTGAAGGGAGAATAAGTCATGGTCAAAATAAATAAAAACTAGAAAGCACTCGGGAAGCGGATTCCTCTGCTAACCCGATTGCATGATCCGGATCCACCTCAAAATATAACCAATTCTTTCTTGGCCCATGGCCCACCCTTACACAAACTTTCATTGAAATTCATACACAACTTTTAAAGAACTAGTGTGGGCAAACAAACAAAAAATTCCTTGATCCGGAAAATTATCCAGATCACCACCAAAATCTATAAAATTATTCCCAGAGCCATACCATACCACTCAAAAAAAAAAAAAAAAAAGAAGAAGAAGAAAAGAATGAAAGAAAAATCCATTCATAACTTTTTGAGTGCTTCAGCTTACAGACAAGCCAACAAGTGCCGGCAAAAACATAACCTCCTTGTCGGAGGTAATAATCGCAACTGCTAAGTAAGAAATAGTTCCTAATAATAACAGGAAAAAACTACTCTAATCCCGGATGAGTAAAAAATACTGCATAAAATAAACATGACTCACTACGACTTGATAAGTAAAGCAGTGCTCACTGTAAACAATGCAGTTGCAAGTATAATGCTATACAATTACATCAGTGAAGTGCATAAGATAAACAGGAACATCCAGTACAGATGGAAAACTAGAAAACACTCAGAGAGAGCATACCTACCCTAATGCCATTGCAGGATCCGGATTTTGATTAGCATCCGCCCCAATATTAAATCAATTCTTTCTTGGCCCATGGCCAACTCTTCCACAGAATTTTATTTAAATTCATTTAGAACACTTGGAGATAGTGTGTGTACATACAAACAAAAAGTTCATGGATCCAGATGATGACCCAAATCACCACCAAAAGCTAATGAAAAATATTGTTCTTTGAGCCATACCCTACCCCTTTAAAAGATTTCAGGAAAATCCGTTTATAACTTTTTAAGTAATTCCGCTAAGAGAGAAAAAGACAGACAAACCAACGTGGGCAAAAACATAACCTCTTTGGTGGAGTTAAAATGAAACTTCAACAGATTAACTGTGTGTCCAAAGGTATGCTATACATTACCTACCGGTATTGATAGCAATGATACACACGGGATTGTACTCTGTTTTTACTTATCTAGATATAAACGTGCGGTCATAGATATCCACATCAAGGTCTACCGAGATACAAGGTCTAATTATTTCTGGCAAAAAATGGGACCACTCCGTGCGTGATGTCACTTGGTACCCGAGTCCACCACTCTAGTAGGGTTAATGCAATCAGTTGGGCTTAGACTCCTCTGAGGTGAAATTACTCAGCTCCTCCTGACTTTTCGCTTCGCTCCAAGCAATGCATTTAAAATTATTTTTATTATAAGGGTCACAATATCCGATTGAAGAAATTATTACCAAAATATTATAAATAGTTATTTGTTTGGATTAATTTTAAAAACGGGGTCTTACAAAGTTTGTTAGATGGTCTAGACATATTTAAAAATTTGAATTCTCGGGTCAAATTAAAACACATCCTAGTAATATTTTATGAGTACCTTGATTCTCTTCCCTCCCATGTTTAGGAAAATTATGGTACACGATGCCATTATAGTGACAGTGTGTAAAATATGACCTGGAGATATATATAATATAACAGATAGATAGATAGATAGATAGAAAGATAGATATATCTATGTATATCTATCCAACTATCTATCTATATTTCTATATACAGTATATATCTATCTATCTATCTACCAGTCTATCTGTATCTATATCTATATCTATCTATATCTATATCTATATCTATATCTATCTATCTATCTATATATCCACTTACTCGATGTAGTGCAGCTTTGGGTGTCTGCCCTTTCCTCCCTTCCTCCTGCCTATGGGTGACTACACTGAGTGACAAGCCAAATGGTTTCCTGTACACCAAGAATTTACTACGCTGGGTGGTAACCCTATATGTAAACATATTATGGCGCCTGATGGTTTATTTATTTACTTATTTTTTTTATGTGCTCAACTCTGGGCATAGGCTTCACAGCCTGTTCCCAAGGCCAAGTAGTCCTCTTACATATCACACCTCTACATGTCATGTGGGTAATTAAGGTGTTCCAATCGGACTGAGCCTGTGTAGGTTTGTATCTAAAGGGTGGCTGAGGTATATTGCTTTCATAATGCCACCTAGGGATGAGTGAGGCTGGTCACTCCCATCTTAACCCGCCGCGTGCCGGACACTTTTGACCCTATGTGTCACCTACGTGCGGGACAATTTTCATTTTTTTTTTTTTTTTGCTATAATGATAGATTTTCATGTGAAAAAAAAAAAATTAATATCACCATGAAAAAACTCACTGGAGGTCAGAAGTGCAATTTCTGTTGTCCCACCACCCGCCTTCAAGTGTATGTGCGCGCGGTAATCCCCAGCAGAGGTGAGAGATAACCTGTCTTCTGTGCCATATAAACTCAGGTATTCTCGCCAACGTGACTCAGGGAAGGTATAGGAATGTTCTTTACACTCTTCTGTCCACTTCAAACTCACAAAACTTTTTTTTCATATGATTTAATAAAGAAAGCATCTTTTTTTTCACAAATAAATCACTTACTACTTCAACACCTGTCACACTATACGTATCTCTCTTACTGTTAATACATTGTTGTACAGGTTCGAGAAAATATGCACAACATGACTTCACAATGTACAGCCCTTTCACTTACGATAAATTATTTACAACATGCCTTCAGTATACACAGACATTATAAAAGTATTTTTGAGCGTCTCTCTGTGAATACATCGTCTTTCATTTACAAGAACATATGTAAAACTTGACTTCACTACCTACAGTCCTTACATTTATGGGAAAATATTTACCACATGCCTTCACTGTGTGCAGTACTTATAACACTTTCTGAGCATCTTTTTCTGTACTTACAACACTTTTTGAGCGTCTTTTTGTCGCTCATGATTACAACACCATTGTTACTCAATAGTCAGCGAGAGTATGATACACCTCAAAGCATGGGAATATACACAGTCGTACGTCTCACTGCACACATATACCTTGAGTCCTTCCGCTGAGTACTTGGCCTCACAGTACTGTTTGCACACATGTGACACCTTCGCTGGAAATCTTGACGTGTTGCACTTGGAGGGACGATCCTGGGGAAGTGTCTAGCAGTGAGGCAGGCAGGTGTAGAGGCGGTGTGGTGGTGGTGAGCAGCGCTTCTATCTTCCCCATATTCCCCCACTATCACCCACACAAGCTCACGAATATATCCCTCGAAGGTCTCTTGGATGCCACTGGTATATGCGTGGAGATAGTGAGCGTTGAGGACGGTGATGTCGAGGAGGTGGAAGAATAATTTCTTATACCATTTTATCGTGGGCCTGACACAGTCCACGCTGGAAACCATTGTATCTGATTGATCCACCTGTTGCATGTTTACATTGTAGGCCAAGACAGGTTCTGGTTTCCAGACGTGCCGTCGCCCTTCTGCCCTGTAATCTATTCTGTCTGTGTCGTGTACAAGGGGCCGATGAACAGACAAGAGGAGGAAGACTTCGCGGTTGTGGTGCCATGCTGTGGCGAGGATATTATTCACCTTGTAAAAAAACAACCTCATTTTTCTAAAGCTTCCTCCCCACCTTCACCATGTGCCGAAGGTTCTTCTTTACGGTGCTGCACAGACCAGTTTCCTGCAGGTGAAGGTACCTGGTGAGAAGAGGACTTGTGCACCAGTTGTCCAGGTACACAGCATGCCCACGATGAAGGTATTCCTCGATCATCGTCTCTACCACAGCCCCTGACAGTCCCAAGCATCTATCTTCTGTGATGTCCATCTGAACACCTGTGTACAGGACTATGTCCTGCACATATCCAGTCGAACAGTCGCACATCACGAAGATTTTGAAGCCAAACCTGTGTCTTTTGCTGGAGATATACCGTCTGAATGCAATATTACCTCTCCATAGCACGAGACTCTCGTCTATGACGGGGTCTTGGTATGGAGAGAAGGAGGTATGGAATTTCTCTCGTGGGTGATCGAAAACTAGATGTATCCTCCTCGTCCTGTCCGTGTTGTTAGCGTTAGCAGGGTCAAGGGTGTCAAAAAAATGTAGGCGGCTCAGAATGTATTGAAATCTATTTCTCCCCATCACCTTGCCAAAAAATGGTGTCACCATTACTGGATCCACAGTAATAGGAAGGAAGCTGATTTTTTTTCAATATCCCCGTCAAAAGCACAAATGCTAGGAACAAATACATTTCACCCAGGGTCACGTCAGGTTCAAAGTATCGGCTGTGTAGTGTCCGTGTCGTTCCCCCACGGTCAAATGTTGCGAAGGCATTGGTAAGGGCAACAATTTTCAACACAAAGTCCACTGGAAAATAGTTTCTGAAAAAGTTCAGCCTACTTGAGCTAGGGGTCAGTTCAGGAACAGTACACCCGGCCTCATTCTCGTGGGTGAACGGGTGAATGTGGGGCAGTAAGTCACTCCTGTCCTCCCACGTTGTTTCCTCCTCCTCATCATCGCCTCCGTCGTCCTCGGGCCGTGGGGAAGCATGGGGAAGTGTGGGGAATGGGGGAACAGTTTCACATGAGGTGCTGGGTGTGGGGAATGCGGGAAAACTTTGTTCTGAGGTGGTAGGCTGAGCTGGGTTACGTGGAAGAGGGAGAATGCGGGCGAGATGACTCACTCTCCCCCAACAATGGAACTTTCCCAAATCAGCCCTTCTTCCTCCTCACACTTTTCTCCCCGCGTAGGGAAATCCTAGGCTTCCCTAGCCATCCATGAATAGCTGAAGTGTCACCTTCCTCCTCTACTTCCTCCTCATCGTCACGATGAGCAAGGAGACGACGTGCAGGTGGCCTCCTGTCAAGTGTTGCCCTAGCATACCCCACATACCTTGATTTTCATGATGAGGGGATTTCCTCATCACTACTACTCTCCTCATCAGGCTGGAAGTAATCTTTAACCTGCACGTCGTTGTCCACATCACTTTCCCCAGTGTAACGGACCTTCAGGAGCTCCTGAATCTCCTTGTCTGAGAGACCGCGGCAAGACATTACTGCACTGTTTGACAGACACAAGTAGAGTGGGGGAGAGCGAGCGTGAGGGGGTAGCGCGTGGGTGTATAGGCCTGAGCGTCTGAGGTGATATAGAGGAAGGGTTGCCCTACAAGTACACCAATTATTGCGAGTGTAGCTTGAAGAATGCGACCACAACGAATTTTTGAAATTTAAGCTGTTTTAAAAAGGCATCGGCACACACCGGGTTAAATGTCAGGACTAACCTGCCTAACTCCGGGCTCCTACGCTTCTCATAGGACAATGTAGGATTGGATGATGGATGGATATCTATCTATCTATCTATCTATCTATCTCTCAGTCTATCTTTCTATATATTTACACCATTTTCATCCTTAAGGAGGCATGGTGGTGTATAATATATATATATATATATATATATATAATATATATATATATATATATATATATATATATATATATATATATATATATAATATACTATAGCAGTAGTCGTGTGTGTGTATTTTGGGCAGCCAAAACTACACATTCACATCGCACCAAAATTGGCACAGAAATCGCAAAAAATTCCCTGATGTTGAAAAACTTGGTTCCATCATGATTGAAAAACTTTTACTGTATTTAATGAGTGATCACATTTTGACAAAAAAACGCCGCTCCTGGCGCACAGCATAGGATCTCCGTAAAATTTTTTGCCCACAGGTACAACTAAAGTATTTCGGACTTGCGTTCAGACAACTTGGGTTCCATTCCCGAAGCTGCAAATAACACAATCAATTGGTTAGCTGCAAAAAATCCAAGTGACAGCTTTACACTAGAACAGCACATAAATGCAAGAGCCTTCCGCAGGAGCAAGTGCGAGGGGCCCGAAGGGCCCACCAGCACTTGTGTGTGTGTGTATATATATATATATATATATATATATATATATATATATGTGTGTGTGTGTGTGTGTGTGTGTGTGTGTGTGTGTGTACGTGTAAGAAAAAGAAATTTATAGAAGCTGAGGGAGCTATGGTGGTGTCAGTGATGATGATGATGATGATGATGATGATGAGAGTTATATTGATAGTGACAACGACGATGAAAAGCGTTAACACTAAGGAATGAACAGCAATAATGTTTTACCACCACCATAATGGAAATGATAAGACTGGTTCAAATAGTGATGAATTGAGACATGCGTATGTTCGTGTACTATGCTCACCAAGTTTAAAGTACTGATGCTATAAATTAGGAAGCAATCAGTAACAGGAGTAGGATCAACACCAATATATTTATATTACAATGCTGGCGAGGGCGACAAAATAACTTAGCAAATGGTGGTAATTTGTCGCAGTTACCCATCCTCTTTACTTGTTTCTTCAGTACCCCCAAGAAGAGTACTATGTGACATCACAAAGATGTGCTGGGAGGCAAAATGATCAGAGTTGTTCTCACTAGACCTTGGGTATGGCTATATATGTGGGTGCTCGCACCCAAGTAGGAGTGAATGGAGATTTTAATGACTAGTTCTCAGTTAATGTTGGAGTGCATCAGGGGGTCAGTCTTGAGTCCCTTATTTTTCGTTATGGTGCTTGAAGCTCTCTCATGTGACCTCAGAAATGGATTCCCCTGGGAGATGTTGCATGCTGATGACTTGATGTTGCCTGCAGAGAATGAAAGGGAGGTAAAGGAAAATTTTTGGAAATGGAGAGGAGAAATGGGGCACAAGAAATTCAGGGCAAATGCAGATGAAACAAAAGTGATGATATCTAGGGTCGGTTGCGGTTGGTTGGTGTGAAAGGATTGAACTTGCTGGTGAATCTCTTGAGTGTGTGGAAGAGTTTTGTTATTTGGGAGACATGTGTGGTGAAGTTGGGGCTGGAGCTAGCTCTGTGGCTGGGGTGAGAAGTGGTTGGAAGAAGTTCAGGGAGCTTTTGCCACTATTGACATTGAGAGGACTCACCATACGTGCTAAGGGGTCTTTGCATGCAGAATGTGTTAGGAGTGTAATGCTGTATAGTAGTGAGACCTGGGCAGTAAATGAGGAGGATATTCGCAGGCTCAGACGTACAGAAATGACAATGATTAGGAGAATGTGTAGTGCGTCCCCACGTGCAAGGTCTGAAGGGGCTGGGTTTACGTTGAAGAGTTGAGAGGTAGAATGGGACTGGAGTGTACTGGTGTTGTGATGAGGAGAGGTAGATTGAGATGGTTTGGGCATGTGGAGAGGATGGGGGATGATAACTGAGTGAGGGAGGTGAAAAGTGTTAATATTAGGGGTGGGGTTATGAGGGGTAGACCGAGAAAGACATGGGATGAGGTCATTAAGTGTGACCTCAGGGTTAACGGACTGAACAGTGAGGCTGCAATAGATCGTGCAGCATGGAGAGCCGCCATCAGGTGACCAAGGTTGATGCATGCAAGCATGTTGGAACCTTTAAAAACGAAACAAACGAAATGTTGCGGTACTGTAAGAGCAGAGGGAGTTTGGACCTGTACATTTTGCACATATACTGACTGAAAAGTTGAGAGGAAGGATGGGATTGCAATGAATTGGTGTTTTGATGAGGATGGGTAGACTGAGATGGTGTGTGCACGTTGAGAGAATGGAGGGTGACAATGGGTGTGAAAGATGAAAACTGTAAATGTAGGGGGTAGGGCTGAGAGAGAAAGAAAAAAACATAGGACGAGGTCATAGAGCGTGGCCCCAGGGATAAGGGACAGTACAGGGAGGCGTCCAGAGATCAAGCAGCCATTAAAAGACCATGAATGACACATGCAACCATGCAGAAGCCTTTATTAACGATATATATATATATATATATATATATATATATATATATATATATATATATATATATATATATATATATATATATATATATATATATATATATATATATATAGGGTGATTCAAAAATATACTGTCAAATTAATACTGAGGAAAGGTAATATGGGCCTATAAATATATATCATACTGAATAAGCATACACATAGTTAAAGAGATAATGGCAATCTAGCGATGAACATAGCGTTGGTAATGCTGCGAGATGGATGGAACTCAATTCTCCCAACGTGTCCAAACGCTTCATCCCACTTCCACCCCTCTTGCTTACCGCCCTCCCTCCCCCAAGTTTAAACCCCTCCCTCCCCGTACATGGCAGTGACTACAGTTTAGTAGAAAGTGGCTGTATTTGCTTTACGTTTGTCTATGCATCGTGTCCCTGAAGGGAACGAAATAAAATACGGTATAAGAGATTTACGTAATAACTAGTGGACAGCCACTTTCATGGTGTCATCCAAACACTATCACCCACCCTCCCCCTTACGCCATATTCAGCGTGAGGTGGCGGAGGGGGTAAGGGGTAATACTATGCGAGTCTTTCATATGTTGGACAGTTTGTTAACCAGTCTAGTGTGAGAATCATTCCACTGCCAGTCTATGGTGCTGGACGTACACCGCATGATTTTGTGCCACCCATCAGAAAGGAAGGCATGCACAGGGGTTTCTGATGCATTTTACCAATACCACACTAATACACGATATACAATCATGGTCAGGAATTTTTGTGTAAAATTTAAAGCGGTGATTATAACACACGGACAAACAATTTTGGGAACGTGACATGTCAATCAGAACAAATTACAGGGAATCACTCCACCCTTCATCTTTCCATTCGGTTCCCGCAACGCCCATCTCAACAGTTACTTCAAGAAACAAGGGATGAGGCTATGGCACACCTAATGTCTGACTTGGCTCATATCTCTGACTGGGGTAAAAATAATATGGTTGTCTTTAATGCATCTAAGACTCAGTTCTTACACCTATCAACCCGACAAAATCTTCCACAGGTATACCCACTAATGTTTAATAATATTTAGATTAATCCTGCATCATCCTTGAACATGCTTGGGGTTTCATTTACTCGGGACTTATCTTGGAAAGATCATATTACATCTCTTGTAAAATCTGCTTCCAAGAGATTGGGTGTGCTAAGCCGACTCCGCTCTTTCTTTACCCCTGCACAATTGTTGACTCTATACAGGGGTTTGATCCGCCCCTGTGTGGAGTACAACTCTCATGTGTGGGGAGGCTCCCCACATACAGCTCTTCTCAATAGGGTGGAGTCAAAGGCTTTTCGTCTCATTAACTCTCCTCCTCTTACTGACTCCCTTCAACCTCTGTCTCTTCGCCGCACTGTTGCATCTTTATCTCTTTTCTATCGCTACTTTAATGGTCACTGCTCCTCTGAACTGTCTGCTTGCATTCCTCCACCTCTACGACGGGCGCGTAGCACCCGTCTGGCAGCAAACTCTCATCCCTTTTCTGTCCAACTCTCTAATGCAAGAGTTAACCGTTACTCCCAGTCTTTCATTTATGCAACAGGTCAGCTCTGGAACTGTCTCCCTCTGTCTGTATTTCCTCCTGCCTATGATCTCCAGTCTTTCAAACGTAGTGTGTCCAGGCATCTCAAAATGATCGGATCTTGAATTTGGCTCTCTATTGTATTTTGTTTTTCTCTTGGAGGGAACTGTTACTGCGGGCTCATGGCCTTTGGTTCCTTCTTCCTCGCATAAAAAAAAAAAAAAAAAAAATGTGTTTGTTTGTTTGTTTGTTTTGAAATGTTGAAGTATTCCTGGCCACGACTGTACTTACTTCACATGAAACACAAGAGGACATACTTGTGATTCATCCAAGTACGGGAAAACAATGATACTCTTATTTACCTTTCTTTGTTATATTTTACGGTGACAGTACACAGTAACCTGTCCCAGGTTTTAGGCATTTCCTTTCCACCTTATTTAAGCAGCGTAAACATACTGTACATATGAAAACATGTCAAAAAAATAATTTTATCAGTGTGTAAAATACCTGTACATCATGCTTATGTAATAGGCCCATGTCTAACAAAACAAGAGACAACATGTACACATACGTTATGAGTATGAATTACAGAACGTAAACACACACACGCACACACACACACACACACACACACACACACACACACACACTAGAAATATGTATCCAACACAGGAATGGAGTATTGGTAATATCCTATCAACATTAGGATTCTGTTTTAAACTCACCCATGGCTAATTACAGCATGTGCTCATGTGACCGCCACCTAGCTCAATACATAAATTACAGAGACGGATCATAGACTGGCGAACACGTCCCAACAAACCTGGCGTATTGCGAATTTGATCACAAGCTCCCTGGATTCGAGCGAGTAAATCTTTCCCCGTGTCGACTGGTGTTGCATACACATGGGACTTAGGTGACCCCATTGGAAAAAAAAAATCTACAGGGTTTAACTCTGCGGTGCGTGGTGGCCCGCCATTTGCAATCAGCCTGCCATGAAATGCACGATGTAAAAAATCACGTAAATTATGACCATTGTGAGAAGGGACTCCATCGTGCATAAACTACGTTGCTGAGCGTGTGGCTATTGACATATTTTCGTGTAAACATGGTAAAATGTTCTGTAGGATATCTATGAATATTTCCCCTGTCAAATGGCCATGAAGTACATGAGGACCTAATAGGAAATCGCCAAGCACACCACACCACACACTAATAGAGAACCTCTGGTGATGTCCTCTTTCCCAAGTCATTATGTGGGTTTTTCTCATCCCAAATATGTACATTATGGGTAATAAAGATACGTGTCTTGGTGAGGGATGCTTCATCAAAATAATAGTAAACTGCAATAATCGTCATGACGTGATGTTTGGTTTATTTTATAAACCACTTGCTGAACTGTGGTCGTCTTCGAATGTCAGCCTCATTTAATGCTTGTACTCTGGAAATGGTGTGGATAAAGCAGCTGTTCATGTAACATTCGCTGTACTGATTGACTAATCCCTACATCATGCGCAACTGCACGAGTGCTAGTCCTAGGGTTATCACCAACGGACTCCAACACCTTCTCCTCAATGTGTGGTGTACGAGTAACCCGAAATCTACCAGCGTCATACCTAAATGGGAAGAATCTGCCACATTCTCTAAGCCGTCTGTGTATAGCTGAATATGTTGATTAACGTGGGTGACGTTCCCCTGGGAAACGTTGCGCATACAAGTACAACCTCTCTGCTTCTCTATTTCTTCTACGTGCTGCTCCGTAACTAATGTGCATACATGTAGTTCTTCGAAGGTGTAGCGTTCCATCCTTGATAACTGTGATGGTAAATATGGGATAACCATTACAAACATCTTCGTGAGGCATACCAAACTGTTTGCCTAACACCACCTAATAACTTCAACAAACAAGGGATGAGGCTATGGCACATCTAGTGTCTGACTTGGCTCGTATCTCTGACTGGGATAAAAATAATCTTGTTTTTAATGCATCAAAAACTCAGTTTTTACACATATCAACCCGACATAATCTTCCACTAATGTTTAATAATATCCAGCTCAAACCTGCATCATCCTTGAACATGCTTGGGGTTTCATTCACTTGGGACTTATCTTGGAAAGATCATAATACATCTCCCGTAAAATCTGCTTCCAAGAGATTAGGTGTGCTAAGCCAACTCTGTATTTTCTATACCCTTGCACAGTTGTTGACTTTATACACTGGTTTTATTCGTCCCTGTTTAGAGTACAACTCTCATGTGTGGGGAGGCTCCCCGCATACAGATCTTCTCAGTAGGGTGGAGTCAAAGGCTTTTCGTCTTATCAACTCTCCTCCTCTTACTGGCTCCCGTCAACCTCTGTCTCTTCGTCGCACTGTTGCATCTTTATCTTTTCTATCGTTACTTCCATGGTCACTGCTTCTCTGAACTGTCTGCTTGCATCCCTCCACCTCTATGACGGGTGCGTAGCACCCGTCTAGCAACAAACTCTCATCTCTTTTCTGTCCAACTCTCTAGTGCAAGAGTTGACCATTACTCCCAGTCCTTCATTTATGCAACAGGTCAACTCTGGAAATGTCTCCCTCTGTCTGTATTTCCTACTTCCTATGATCTCCGCTCTTTCAAACGCAGTGTGTCCAAGCATCTCGAAATGAACTGATCTTGAACTTGGCTCTCTTTTGTATTTTTTTTTTTTTTTTTTTTTTTTTTTTTTTTTCATGGAAGGAACAGTTTCCGGGCTCCTGGCCTTTGCTTCCTTCTTTCTTGCATAAAAAAAAAAGACAGTATAACCTGCCATTATCACGTAATTACGGACAATCACGTAAATACGGTCACCTAGTTTTTTTTTTTTTCCTATCGACCATTGGGGCCGAAGCCCCTAGTCATTAAAGCAAACAAATATATATATATATATATATATATATATATATATATATATATATATATATATATATATATATATATATATATATATATATAATTTTTATTATATTTTGTTTTTTTATTCGTTTTTTATATTTTAAATTTTCTATTTTTTTAAATCTTACGTTATGTAACAGAAAAAAACTAATTAACCTAAAGACCCTAAAACTATTATACTAACAGACAAATCGCTAACCAATAATAAATCCTAAAAAGACAAATCGCTAAACCTACAGTAATGATAAAAAGAAAAATACGTCGACCAAGAGAACACCATCGACTGCAAATATAAAATGCCTTTCTACATTACATACCCGGTACCTGCACTCATCACCTGGTGACTGTCAGTCGAGGCACAACCTAATATAGGAGACATCATTATATGAAAGCGAACCAGACGACTCAGGAACATTTCCATATAAGTCAGCTGTCAGCCCTAATTAGAATAACTTAAGCAAGATGGTATAATATATTTACATAATATGTACAAAATGTGAAGGACCTCGCCCAACAGACCACCATCGACTGCAATTGCCCAGTACCTTTCTACGAAGTATATTGCCCACTTGCACTCATCATCTGGTGAGTGTCAGGCGAGGAACAGGGTTTAATGTAGGGGACATCAATATTAGAAATAGATCTGTGGGAGGAGAAACTATTTCAAATATGTCAACTGTCAACCCTAATTCAGGTCACTTAGGTATTTGCATGATATTAATAAGGCCTACTGACTGAACACATACAAGCTGACTTTACAAGCTAACACAAAACCTGGACTATGAATGTCATTGCAAAACAAAATTATTATTGTGTGTAAGAATGATGGGTTTGCTTGTGATTATGGCACAGTACAGTAAAATACGTAACAGCTTGTGGCACTGGCAAGAAAGGGATGGCAGGGGGGTAACAAGACATCAGGAGGCGACAGATACACTACCGTACCTGATTGGGAGCCACAGAGAGAATGGTCATGTGAATGCAGTACGGTATGCATACCGCCCACAGTGACATTACTTTTAGGATTCGAATAGCCTGGGAAGCCTAGAACTCGAACAAACCTTGTAACTGCACTGCTGTAGCTACTTCCAATTTCACTACATCAACACACAATTAGGTTTGACTTCCCCAAATGATAAGGACGTTGTGTTCAGGTACAGGGTGTACACAGCCATATGATAGGTGTACCACTACACAGTGATAGTTGTGATACGGATTAAGGTGTTCGGACTGCTGGCTGTGGCTACGTGTACGGCTAATACCACGGTCATGCACCGTTACCCACTAGGTTTCGTCACAGTTTTGACAACTAGCAGTACACAACTTGCTCACCATAAGACAACAAAATACTCATGCAATATTAGTGTTACAGCATGCCTAGGTTTGGGATTCCCCCAATAGCATGTTCTTTCTACACACGCTGCTAAAGCACGTTTATTTATTTAATTAATTGTATCTGACTCATTGTCACTACATTTCTTATTAGCCACCTATCTCCTTCATAACGCATTTCTGTGTAAACGTTATAGAATAACACACGTACAATTATTCCACAAATTTTGACAGTAGAATTTTGAATCACCCTGTACAGTATATTATTTATATTTATCTACCTATCCATCTATCTATCTACCTGTATCTATCTATATACCTACCTATCTATCTATCTACCTATCTATCTATCTATCGATATATACCGGTATACCGGTATATATATATATATATATATATATATATATATATATATATATATATATATATATATATATTATATCTATCTATCTATATACATATATTTTTTTTATATCTATATATATCTATATCTATCTTTATTATATATAGATAGATCGATCGATCGATCGATCGATCGATAGAGAGAGAGAGAGATCCACCCAGCCATCCATCATCCAATCCTACGTTGCCCCATGAGGAGCGTAAGAGCCCGGGGCTAGGCAAGTTGGTCCTGACATTTACGATGAGAATGAAATAATATATATATATATATATATATATATATATATATATATATATATATATATATATATATATATATATATATATATATATATATACAGTATATATACAGTATATATACAGTATATATACATACAGATGATATGGTATGTCCAACAGTTTGTCCAGGGGCCAACAAAGTACCCATTAAATTAGAGATATCTAAATCTATATCTATATCTATCTGAATCAGATATATCTATATATCTATATCTATCTATCTACTATTTATCTGTATATATATATATATATATATATATATATATATATATATATATATATATATATATATATATATATATATATCCATCTATCTACTATTTATCTGTATATCTATATCCATCTATCTATCTACTATTTGTCTGTATATATATATATATATATATATATATATATATATATATATATATATATATATATCCATCTATCTACTATTTATCTGTATATCTATATCCATCTATCTATCTACTATTTGTCTGTATATCTATATCCATCTATCAATCTACTGTATCTATATATATCTATATCTATATCTATAGATAGATAGATATAGATAGATAGATAGATACATGCTGTGCCCCTGGGCAGCAGATAATGGAAGACCTTGTAGATATACGAAGTATCGTCATAGACGGCACAGACTATGGGACCCCCTAAAGATATATTGGGCTCCATGGAATATACTGAATACGGTGGCATAAAAATTCCATCTCACGAGAAACTATGTGGTAGGGAGATTTGAAATTTTGGGACAATACTTCCAACCAAACATGACATCTATTGCAAATGATTTGATGGGCGTTGCTGTTGGATCATCATTTACTAAAGGTCCAACTGCACTGTCGCCTGTGCTTATGGGCAGTGTGCAACTGGAAGTGAACAGGCAGTCTCGGCAAATTAGAGACCAGGGCATTAAACAAACTGAAACCCTTGAAGATCTATACGTAAGAAGCCTTGCAGAAGATTACAAACTTGATGACTTAATGACTGAATTAGAAAATGTTAGTTGGGATAAGCTACTATAGGTTCAAGTGAGGTCCACAGAAAAGAAGGAAAGGTAATTCAGCACCAAGACAGCAACCACCTATTTCATTAAAGAGGAAGGCAAAATGAAAGAGTTAGTGGCGTAAGATTCCTAATTAACAGAAATCTTGCAGCCAACATTGTTAAATTCAGTAGTGTATCTGACAGTAACATAGATAGTAATTAGACTATGCAAAACATACACCTTGAAAGTATTACAAGTATATGCACCGGTTCTTCAAAGTTCTGATGAAGAAATAGAAACGTTCTATAATGACATCTCCCAGATTTGGAAGAAGAGAAGAACATATATGCTGTATTATACTCAAGGGAGACCTCAATGCAAAAGCTGACAAATCAAAAAATGGAGTAATATGTATGGGAAATTGAAGTGGGAGAAAAGAATGAAAGAGGAGAAATGCTGGTAAATGTTTGAAATGTATAACTTGAGAATAATCAACACTTTCCTTCAGAAAAGAAGAAAGAGATAATGGACCTAAAGAAGTCCAAATGGAGAAACAAAGAATGAAACTGTCTTCATTATTGCAGATATGAATAACATTATCATAAATGTCACGGTTATCAACAAAGTTATTACAGGAAGTGACCATAGAATGGTGGGTAGCACATCCAGCTTCAATATCAGAAATGATAAAGGTGATCAAAAATACAATGATATGTCCAATGAAAGTAAGCGAAAACAAAGCAGCAGACACTAAAATAATATATATATATATATATATATATATATATATATATATATATATATATATATATATATATATATATATATATATATATATATATATTCGATAAATTATTACATGATATATATGGCTGTGAAGTGCATATACACTGTATCAGGTAATGAGATTCCTGGTATAAAATCCCTAATTATAGCTTACCAACCAAGAAAAAAAAAAAAATGTGACAAATAGTGCCAACTAAATCATGTTCAAATGATTTTTTTTCTAAATTAAACATTGACATTCTGTGTAATATTGCTATTACTTTTTGATGATTCAGTAGGATGAAGAGCCTCCTCGTGAATCTATTACTTCCTGAATTCTGTTTGACATTGATTTTACAAGGTCAGTGCATAGACCTATACCTGGGCGCCAATGTACTGTATACCTTCCCACATATCATGTCCATGAAACGCAATGCCTTAGTGCACTCTTGTTCGAGATGCCACTCCTGAACCATAGTAGCCCATACGTTTTCAGTGGGATTCATATCACACCCTTTCGCTGGTGAATCGATGGAGTGTACCTCAGGATGATTATGAATACAATCTCTGACCATATTGCTCATGGGGATGCGGCTGCATTCATGCGCAACATGGATAGCGTGGGGGGCTGGGATTGCCATCACACGCACTGAGGGCAACAGAACTTCTTCAAGGATTCTAATATATTGTTCACATATTAACCATTATTTCAATTAGTTCTCCATCCAACCCCAAAGTGATGAAGATACACGTCCACATTTTGCCTTGCCAACGATATGTTTGTCTAAATACCTCGTGTTCTTGATCCTCCAGCACGTTCCAGACCCTGTTATCACAGATGAGAAGCGCTTTTAATCTGTAAATACTAAATTTTTCCTAAATGCCTCGTTCTCCATCGAGTACTGTAGATCAAAGCCCAGTCAAGCATCTTTGTTATTGGGGAATGACTTCCTTCACAGCTGGCACATACCTTTTAAGACTAGCTGTGTGGAGACATTGTTGGTCAGGTGCAAATTCGGTGTTAACTTCACGACTGGCGTCAATGGTTGTTCCTGTGCGCTCTTCACGATGACCTCGTTCTGCATGGGAGTTGTTGCGTTTGGTAGTCTACTGCGAGGTTTAGTTCACTAACCTCTCTTCTTGCCAGCGGTTGATCCACTTATACACTGTAGACCGATGGAGTCCGAATTGTTGTGAAATAGCACGAGGATTCTTGCCGGCCTCCCATACTCCAATTATCCGACCTCAGTGACAGGTGATATGCAGGGAATTCGATCTTCTGGCATGGTACATGGTAAGAAAGATAAAGTCGAAACCATGTAAACAAGACCACATTATTTCATTAGAACTGTCTACCATATATATATATATATATATATATATATATATACTGTATATTAGGATGTTTCACAATAATAATAATTAATTGTAAGGTTCATTTACATGAACCAAATACATACACAAAAAATTAAAGAGTGTATCTCAATATTTAGGGGTCCTGCATATTAAGTAGTTATTTCACTTGCATAAAGAAACACAGAAACTAAGACATGCTTTATATTTCTTTTCATTCTAGCATATCTGTTTTCGTCTTCTTCTCAAACATCTTCCAATGCTTGAACTCTGACTTCAGGAGGTATTGCTTGTCTTCTTCATTGGTAGTAACTGAAATGTTGAACTTTGCAACCAGTGGAATCTCCCTTTCTGTGCAGTCATTGACAACCACCAGGTGTGAGATGCTTTTCAGTCTGAGTTCGAAATTAGGGTCATCCTTCCAAGCCACTAGGGGCTTCTCCAGGAAGGGTGAATCAATATTCATTGCTGCAAAGAGATCCCTGGTCTCTGCTGTAACAAAGTCTCTGAGTGTCTTGCTCTTGAATGAATCCAGACCCTTCTTCTCAAGGTGCTTTATTCCCTTTTTTGGGCCTGGTTTCTTAACCCTCTCACGCACCATAAGTTTTCAGTAAGTTTTGGTTCCATGCACAGAACCAAAACCTTGCTCAGGTTGGCTCCTCTCGTGCAGCAAGGAAAAAAAATTCTATGGCCCAACTTACGCTCGGAAAGTGCTTATATTGTTATAAATCGCATCCCATCATCTTTGTTGATGTTTATACTATCAGATAAGTAAAAAAAACATTAAACAGATGAATAAATGTACAGAAATGAAGCCACAATAAACCTTAATTAGGTGAAAAAAACCCTTCTCATAACTTCCCAACATCACCGTGAAAATGTTTTCCCATGACGCACAGTTGCAAAGGACATGTCTACAAGCAGAATTTCACGATATTTCAAAAGAGATGGGTTTTGAGTTGATCCGTCCAGTAGTTTTTGAGTTAATCGAAAGAACTACAAAAATCGTCTTAACCCGCCGCGTCCTGTTGACGTATGTATACATCCACACGTTTTGTCACCATCAGTCCCATTGACGTAAATAAACGCACATCAATTGCAAGGTCCCTAATTTGCACAGTTTTCAAATTTCTCGCATGATTTTTGGTACGTATACACAGGACACCTTCCTCTACAAGATGCCAGGCAGGGACAATGCCTTACCCCGCATGACCCCTCTGCACGCCATTGTCTCAGCAATTCACCTCTTACCAGTGACCTTGCCAGTAAAGATATGTCGTGCCACGGTACGAAATTCAGGGCCAGAGTGATTCCCCAATCGATGACAATGTGAAGGACAAACTTTACATAGCATTAGAGGAAGAAACAGTCAGAAATGATGATCAGCTAACGTTGGCAAAAAAGGTCAGAAATGTTGATGTGTTAGGGGAGTGAAACAATGCTTATATTGCCATTATTACTGTGTGAAAACCAATATACTCTCGTACTACATATAAATTCGTACCAAATAAATAAATAAATACCGTTTATGAGTGGTGTGGAATAGTTACCCACCCATAGGACTCGTTTTCTTTGGAGCCAGCCTGATAGAAAACCCTGTAATGTAAGAGGTATTGCTACCTGTATCAAGTATTTAAAACCGCAGGTGAGCGATTTCTCTATGAATTTTCAATGTTTGTCACCAAAAGCAGAGGTTTGAGCCAAATTTTTTTTTTTTCCAAATTGGTCAGGATTGGGGGGAGTCAGTGATGGAAAATTGGTCGGGACAGGGCAGGCTAAAACGTCTGATTTGTTTATTATTTCGTATGTTATTATTATGAAGTGAAAGTGAAAGAGAGAGAGATTGTGCAGGAGCTTGAGGATGCAAGAGTGGATATAGATGAATTGACTGAAACTAAATGGAAAGGTGAAAGGGTAAGAGAATGGGAATACGGTTTAGGAATATGTACAGTAATTAATAAGAATGAGAGGGCAAGAGAGGGAGTATGTATGATGATAAGCAATAAGTGGAAGGAAAATATAAGAGAGTATGGAACAGTGGGTGCAAGGATTGTATGGATGAGGATGAACGTAGGTAGCATGGGCGATTGTGTGTGCATATGTGCCGACGGAGGACCAAGTGGCAAGAGTGAAAGATGAGTTTTGGGCGAGTGTAGAAGCATGTATGGACAAGTCTGAGAGGAGTGAGAGAGTGTTTTTGATTGGAGACATGAATGGCAAAGTCAGGAATGTACAAGTGGATGGAGGTGTTGGTCAGTGGGGTGTGCCAACTGAAGTAGATGGGAATGGTATTGCATTGTTGGACATCTGTGCTTGTAAGGGGTTCTCAATAGCTGACACCTACTTTCGGCATAAGATGATCCACAGGTATACATGGAGAGTTATGAGGAGGATGGATGGTGAACTTGTTGAACGAAAGGCAATGATAGACTATATGTGTGTGGATGAGCAAATGAGAAGACAAGTGGTGGATGCAAGAGTGTGGAGAGGGTGGGAGAATGGAATCTCGGACCATCACTTAGTGATGGCCAAGGTAAGGCTCCACAAGAAAATGGTTGAAGAGATGAAAGGGAAGATAGGAGGAAACACCTTCTGTGAGAAGAGTGGAGAAATTGCAAGACAGTGAGAAAATGGCAGAGTATAAGAGCATAGTGGAAGAAAGATTGGGAAGATATAGTTAGAGCAGATGGAAGGGGTGGAAGACGTATGTAAGATATTCACGGAAGAGATAGGTGCAGTGTGTGAGGTGGTTTGTGGAGTGAGGAGGAGATGCAGTGGTGTGCAGGAGACAGCATGGTGGAATGATGAGGTGAAACAAGCTGTGGAACAAAAGAAGAAGGCATATAGTGAATGGCTACCGAGTAGAGGTTGGGGAGAAGATGAGAGAAGAGAGAGGTATATGTGAGCAGGAGTAGGGGGGTGAAGAGATTGGTGAAGGAGGGTAAGAAGAAAGTGGATGAAGAGTTTGGGAGGAATCTGAGTGTGAAATGGAGGGAGAATAAGAAATTATTTTGGAAGGAGGTAAAGAAAGTAAGGCAGTGTGAAAGGGATAATAGTAGGGGAGTGAAAGATAGGAATAATAAATTGTTGGTGGAGAAGAGAGAGAAATTGAGAGGATGGAAGGAGCATTTTGAGGATTTGTTGAATGTAGAGAGTGAGAGCAGTGCGAGTATAAGTGGTTGGGGAATGGCTAGGAGAAGGAGAGATAAGAGGAGGGAGGAAGAGATCAGTAGGGCGGAAATAGTGGAAGCAATGAAGAAGATCAAGATGGGAAAGGCCCCAGGAATTGATGGAGTGTGTGGTGAAATGCTGAGGTATGGGGGTGAGATTGTAGTGGAGTGGATATGGAAGTTATGTAGATTAGCTTGGGAAGAGGGAAGGGTTCTGGAGGACTGGAAATCAGGTATAATTGTTCCCCTATAGAAAGGAAAAGGGGAGAGAGAGAAGTATGTGGTAATCATAGGGGTATTTGCCTTCTTAGTGTGACTGGAAATATATATGGTAGAATACTCATTGATAGGGTTAAGCATATAACAGAGGAGCTAGTTGGAGAAGAACAAGGGGAATTTAGGAAGGGAAAAAGGTGTGTAGATCAGATATTTGTTCTAAGATGTTTAGTGGAGAAGTATCTAGAGAAGGGAAGGAAAGTGTACGTTGCCTTCATGGACTAGGAGAAAGCTTATGACAGAATAGATAGACAAGGTATGTGGAAGGTACTGAGAATATATGGAGTGGATGGGAAATTGTTGAGTGCTGTGAAGAGTATGTACGGAGGAGCTAGATCTATGGTGCGAGTGGATGGTGAGCTGAGTGAGTTCTTTGATCTCAATGTGTGACTGAAACAGGGTTGTGTGATGTCTCCATGGCTGTTTAATATATACATGAATGGGGTTGTAAAGGAGGTGCAAGGTAGGGCAGTGGATGTGGGGGTGGCTCTAATGAATGAGGGTGAGATTTGGAAGATTCTGATGTTGTTGTTTCCTGATGATACAGTATTGTTGAGTGAAGATGAATGGGAGTTGCAGGACTTGGTGAATGAATTTGGAAGAGTGTATAGGAAGAGGAATCTGAAAGTTAATGTAAACAACAGTAAGGTTATGGTGTTTGAGAGGAATGAAGTCACAGAATCCACAGTGAGATTGGATGGTGAGGATATGGAGAATGTGAGTGCATTCAAGTACTTGGGTAGTGTGATGAGTAAGGATGGAACTTTGGGGGATGAAGTGTGTGAAAGGGTACAGCAGGGAAGGAAGGTTGTTGATTCACTGAAAGCAGTGATGAGGAATAGGAAAGTGAGTATGGAAGTTAAGAAGTTACTGCATGATTGTACTGTGATCCCTACCCTGATGTATGGAAGTGAGGCATGGACCTTGCAAGAGGGGAACAAGTCAAGAGTGAGAGCAGTGGATATGAGCTACTTGAGAGAAACATGTTGAGTGACATGGAGGGACAGGTTGATGAATGAAGAAGTGAAAGAACGTTGTGGGGTGGATGTGGATGTGGTTGAGAAGATTAGGAGAAATACTCGTACACTGAGGTGGTTTGGACATGTGGAGAGAATGGAGAATGAAAGACTGACTAAGAGGGTGTATGTAGGTGAGACTGAGGGAGGGAGAGGGAGGAGAAGACCGAGGATGAGGTGGAGGGATGGAGTTGAGAGGTATATGAGGGAGGGGGGAGTGAGTTTGGGGGAGGGTAGTCAAATGGTGTGTGACAGAGCGACTTGGAGGCGTTTTGTCTGTGGCCACCCTTTGCGGGATTAGGGCGTCGGGCTATAGATAGAAAGATTATTAGTGACACTGTAACAAACATATATGTAAGTTCTGTCCAGTTTTGTAGCCCAAAGGTTAAGGAAGCCCATGATATAATTCAGTGTTATAACCCTTATTGTTACTGAAAAATGAATTTTGAAAAGTTACGATGGGTTGCGTGTGGTGACAGCACCTACGCTCTGGCCCGTAGGCTAAGTATGTTCGTTTTTCGTAACTTTTCCCCAAAATAATTATTTGCACACTTTGGTTACTTTGCTTTACAAAAGTATGCATAAGAAATCGTCAGCTTGATCATGCTTTCTTCAGATTTTTTATCCAACCTATATTTACGAGTAAAATGACTGAAAGAATAGCAATGACATGCACCACAGTTTCCCTATGAGAAATACATAGTAAACACAATTTATACCTTACAATACAATAGTATAAAAACTAGACAAATAAGCTGGTTACTCACACCCTTAAGCAGTGGTGTAGTGTTTCTTGAGGGGAGATGGAGTTGCAGAGAGGAGGACAGGTACGATCACAGCCTGTGTGTGTGTGTGAGTATTTGTGATGTGTGTGTGTGTGTGTGTGTGTGTGTGTGTGTGTGTGTGTGTGTGTGTGTGTGTGTGTGTGTGTGTGTGTGTGTGTGTGAGAGTGTGCGTGTGTGTGTGTGGGGGGGGTGTTTGCAATGTGATTTACTGCTGTATGCTTTCATCAGTATTATACTGATGAAAGCACAGTCCTGTGCAGAGCACCACATCGCAAACAGGACATATATAGCTGGCGTCCTCCTCTTGATCAAGTAGCACAGTACACATCACAGCCTTTTCCTGTCGGAGATTCTCTCCAAGGTGTGGTGCAGTGTTGCGTCCAAGCATGTCCTATCATCCACATATCGATGGAGCTTGGACAGTGGTGCTCCTCAATCTCCTCGCCTCCATACTCCTGCTGGAGGTGAAGTGGCAGGAGCTGGCCGAGTAACTCCTGACGGGCCAGCTACTGCGGGAGGTGGAGTGGTCATGGCAGTAACTGGCCGAGTAACTCCTGACGGGCCAGCTACTGCGGGAGGTGGAGTAATCGTTGCAGGAGGTGGAGCGATCGTTGCAGGAGGTGGAGAGATTGTTGCTGGTAGGGCGGAGGCTGCAGTTGAGGGACTGGTTGCTGTGGGTACAGGTGGTCGTTGTCGTGAGGGAAGCTCAGGGACATGGTGAGGGGCATGACCCGATGCTGGCCAGTCCTCCCTGAATGCCAGGAGTTTGTGGCATATGTACTCCTGGAATTCCAGGAGAATCATAGGCCTGTTGGTGTTCTCCTGGTAGAGGGTGTAGGCATTGAATAGGGCCATGTGGATGAAATAAAAGGTCAGTTTCTTGGTCAACTTGACCGTCCTCCTTTGGGGGGGATAGTATTGGATCATCTGATCAAAATGATCCACCCCGCCCATGTGCCTATTATAGTCCTCCACTACAACGGGCTTGTTTGCTGTTTTCAAAATGTGGTGGAATCTCCTGTCTGGACCCTTGACCTTCCCATGCACCTGCTTTGGGACGTTGGTGTCGCTATGGAAGGTGGACTCCATACTTACGATACATTTGTCCTTCCACAGCAACACCATTACATTGCCTTTGTGCCTAGTTTCCAGTCCATCATCAAGAAGGCATCTAGCACTGCTGATGTCTTGCAGCTCCCTCGGTGCTCCCCTTGCCATTCGTACTGTGACACACACATACACTCCCTCTGTAAAGAGGTGTTCACACAGTGATACAGAGTTGTAATAATTGTCCACATACAGCCTATATCCTTTGCCCTTCAAAGGTTAAATGAGGCTCCACACTGTGTTCTCTAGAGACTTCTTCTCCCTTGTGTATTCTTCAAAATTCCAAATGTAACCACTCCTTGCCTCAGCCAAGATACATAGTTTTATGGCATACTTTTAGGGCTTCATAGGGTTATAGACACAGAAGGAGAGACGCCCCTTTCAAGCCAGATATCCCTCATCCAGCCTAAGATGTTCGGCCAGGATGTAAACCTCCATGAGCCTCTGAAGGAGATACTGCATCACTGCGCGAATCCTTATTAGCCAGTCCTGATTGCCATCGGGTATGGCGAGAGTATTGAAAGCATGAAAGTGCTTCAGGATGGCCCTGAAGCACTTTCCACTCATAGCCCACCGAAATATAGGGTATTTGTGAGCCTCTGTTGAATGCCAATAGTGTCTTATGGCTGGCAGTTCACAAATCCCCATAAGAAAGTATAATCCAAGGAACCAGGCCATTTGCTCTTTGTTGCAGAGGTACCAACCATCTAGTGCAGTCCCCAGGATCCTGGCATAGGTGTTGGTTTCGACCGTCAGGTAGGTCAGCAACTCCCTGGTAAAAAAAAAAATGGAAGTATTGAAGTGGTGTTGTTGGTGCTGCCACTCTCAAACCTGGGGTTTCAGTGAAGGGGCCAGCATTGGGTGTGAATGACCCAGAACTCCAAGCTTCCTCCTGACAGTCATCACCTGGGGAAATGCTTGGCTGTGTATGTGTGTGGCACACATGACCCTGAGACAGACGACTGTCTCTTGGCCACCATCACTACCTCGCCTAGGCCCACGCTGTCCTCATCTTTGTGGTGGGGAGGGAGATGGTGATGGTGATTGTGTTGATGATAGCTGGGTGAATGAAGGTTTAGGTGATCATGGTGATGGAGATAGTTGTGGTGATGGTTGTGATGAAGATGGTTGTGGGTATGATGGTTGTGGTGATGGATGTGGTGAAGATGGTTGTGGTTGTGATGGTTGTGGTGATGGTTGTGATGAAGATGGTTGTGGAGGAGATGGTTGTGGTGCTAATGATTATCATGATGATGCTGGCTTATATTTAGGAAGAATGAAATCTGAAGGGGACAGTGACTTTGCTGATTTTGCAGGGGAAAATGATACGGAAATATCTTGGATGGGTGGTGACAAGCGGGCAGGTTGGAGTGTTGTGAGAGTGTAGGGTGACTGTGGGGGTAATGAGGTTAGTGTTGCAGTGGGGGGGTGCCTGGAAGAGAGGTGACGATAATACGACTCAGTCTTCATGGTCAGGGTGGTTCCAGTAAGGCCAGGCATGACACCAGTCAGTGTAGGACTGGTGGCAGTGACGGCAGTGATGTCAGTTGTCACAGGAGTGATGGCAGTGGTGTCAGTTGTCACAGGAATGATGGCAGTGGTGACAGTTGTCATAGGAGTGATGGCACTGGTGACAGTGGTTACACCAGTGGTGGCAGTGGTGAAAGGAGTGGTAGTAGTGATGGTGCTACTACTGTCTGTAGTGCTAATTACCGCGGCCTTGACTGCGGCTTCGCGCTTATCTCCCTTGGGGTCAGATTTAGCCCTCGCTCTCCTCCTGCTCACTCTCTCCTCCTTGACATGTTCACTTTCTGATTCACTTTCACTGTTTTCTTCACTCTCACTTCCACTGAATAAGTATTTCATGTACTCTTTCTCTGATATGCCCTTACGAGACATTGTAGGTTCAGTGCAAAATAGGAGGGGAACAGTAAAAATCGGTTATGATTTTTCAAATCTCTCTCTGAAAATATATAAGAAACACTTATAAACCTTCTTCACAAGCACACTGCACTATACACAATACATGTAAGGTATGGATGGTGCAGTAGTAGAAATGCGGGTTTAAAAATGGCCGGCCATGTGCTCAGACACCATACTAGGCTGACTGCCAGGAGAACACTGAGCTAAAAATAGGCCTTTTGCCCGTCTCATAAGATCCCAGGAGTTGCCATGTTTTGCCTAGACCTGGCCACTCTCAACTCTGACTCAACCAAATTTGATGCAAATCCATCCACAGGAAAAGTTTCTACGATCATTTATAGGGAATTTGTGTCATGTTGCGTCATCGGTTACTCTTCAGACTGCAAGGATTATGACTCGCATTGCGTCATCGTGCCCGAAAGGGGTAAGACTGTCACACATACTTTTAAGGTCTTCTGAGCTTAGCCCTCTGTCAAAAAAAGCTAGTCCAACCAGGGTGGCCGATATATACCAAAGGCGGCATTTAAATGCTGTGGTCCCCTGCTTATTTGAGTCACTGAGAGTGCCTTCTTCTTCAAGCACTTCCAGATTCTGCAGAAACTCCAGATTCACCTGGCCTGGTGGTAGGCTCCCGGTTTTTGGACTGGAGCCAGCTCAACAGATGCTACTCCCAGAAACAGAAGAACCAGCTGTAAAATCTCCTTACTATCATCACGTGGCTGGTTTGGAAGGAGTGACTCCTATATGTCTTGAACAGTTTGTTCACAAAGCACTGCCAACATTGCACAAAAAACATTTGCTCTGTGGAGTGTCCAGTGCAATAGTTACAAGTGAGCGATCAATATGATTCCAGAACTTCTGAAATCGCTTAAAAATTTTGATATCTGGTCCCGAAGACAGACCCACTTCCACCTCAAACACATGAACAATCACAGTTTCATAGATATGATGTCTGCATGCTAGATGAAGCAGCTTTCAGCCCTGAACATCTTCAATTTTTGCATAGGTACTGGCCTTCAGTGTTACATGCTGTGGCATCAAAAGAAAGACCAACAATCCCTTCTTCTGGGCTATGCCATCTCAGCAAATCACAACACACATGAGCAACTTAGGATCCAGTACCTGCATCAACTTTTGGGTCTCCGAGATGTTTCTCCTGGCCATTGGCAGATATCAAGATGGCAATTCGATCTCCTGTTCCTTCACCTGTAATATCTGGCAGGATCTTCCCATCAAAATGCAACACCATAGATTCTCCTACACAGAATTTTTCTTATTGTTAAGCCTCTGTGACATGCTTTCTGAGAGATTGGCATGCCCTGTAAATCAGGGAAGGAGAAATAGATGGCTCTGTCAAGTCGTGACCCAGTGATTTCACTACGATAGCATAGGATATTGCTGCATCATGATGCGACAAGTTCATCCAATCAGACACAACATAGACTTCCTTTGATATCAAATTCTTAAAGTGCTTGGAAGCAGGCAGAGATGTGGAAGTGACTGCTTCAAAACTATGATCATCATTCTCTGAATTCGTGGCCGAAGTAGTGCAGTTTCCTGCATCCCTGGTGGCATGCTCAGTGGCCTACTTCACTTGCTCCTCTTCTTTTGTCTGTCTGCGCTCGCTCTCCTTGTCTTGTTTCCTCTTCCTGATTTCTTTCCTGTGCAGTTTTGCATCCACTCCCACTATGCTACTCTCTGTTGGGTCATCCTGTTGGCCCTGGTAGAAGAGGTTATCCTTTTCATTCTTCATCATTGTGAAGGCATTGTTGTGCCTGATATAAAAAAAATTCTTGTTCTTCAGCTCTGACTGTAACATCTCTTCTTGTATACAGAATGATTCTTGTAGTTTTCTGAGATTATTTACCAGTTTATCGTACTGCGTCAAGAAAGCTTCCATCTTGCAAAGTGCATTGTGTCACTTTAGTGTAGGAATCCTGGCTCTGTGCAAGAATGGAAGTATGGTGTCCAGGCAGAGATTCAGACATTTGGTTCTACCCATCTTTTGCTGTATTTAATGATACCTCGCTTTCTTCAAAACTTGCATTTTGTTGGCAAATGGCAGCCTAAAATCTCTGCACTTGGCTGTCCAATCAACCACACTTTGGAAATGCCTCGAGTGTCCATCGCACTCCACACTGACAACTTTCCTAGCTGAATGTTTGTTACAGACTAAACAAAGTATCAGTTTGTGGGACTACTGAACACTGTCGTATCATGTCAAAACTTGTTCAGACATCTTTTCACATCTAAGCGAACAGAGGTATCAGTGAGGAGAAAGTGATTTGCAACATTCACTATAAACTCTACGCCTTGTGAAAAACCCTTCTCTCTCTCTCTCTCTCTCTCTCTCTCTAATGACAGACCACAATACACGCATGGGTAAATTTGTATCACTTTATGGTGTATCAGAACTTTGTATAGATATTGGATGTTTGTTTCTTTTACGCGAGGAAGAAGGAACCACAGGCAATGAGCCCGCAGTAACAGTTCCCTCCAAGAGAAAAACAAAATACAATAGAGAGCCAAATTCAAGATCCGATCATTTTGAGATGCCTGGACACACTGCATTTGAAAGACTGGAAATCATAGGCAGCAGGAAATACAGACAGAAGAAGACAGTTCCAGAGCTGACCTGTTGCATAAATGAAAGACTGGGAGTAACGGTTAACTCTTGCTTTAGAGAGTTGGACAGAAAAGGGATGAGAGTTTGCTGCCAGACGGGTGCTACGCGCCCGTCGTAGAGGTGGAGGAATGCAAGCAGACAGTTCAGAGAAGTAGTGACCATTAAAGTAGCGACAGGAAAGAGATAAAGATGCAACAGTGCGGTGAAGAGACAGAGATTGAAGTGAGTCAGTAAGAGGAGGAGATTTAATGAGACGAAAAGCCTTTGACTCCACCCTATTGAGAAGAGCTGTATGTGGGGAGCTTCCCCACACATGAGAGTTGTACTCCACACAGGGGCAGATAAAACCCCTGTATAGAGTCAACAATTGTGTAGGGGTAAAGAAAGAGCGGAGTGGCTTAGCACACCCAATCTCTTGGAAGCAGATTTTACAAGAGATGTAATAAGATCTTTCCAAGATAAGTCCCGAGTAAATGAAACCCCAAGCATATTCAAGGATGATGCAGGATTAAGCTGATTATTATTAAACATTAGTGGGTATACCTGTGGAAGATTTTGTCGGGTTGATAGGTGTAAGAACTGAGTCTTAGATGCATTAAAAACAACCATATTATTTTTACCTCAGTCAGAGATACAAGCCAAGTCAGACATTAGGGGTGCCTTAGCCTCATCCCTTGTTTGTTGAAGTAACTGTTGAGATGGGCGTTGCAGGAACCGAATGGAAAGGTAAAGGGTGGAGTCATCAGCGTATGAGTGGATAGGGTTAGATGTACAGCTTAGAAGATCACTGGTGAATAAAAGGAAGAGAGTTGGTGATAGGACAGAGCCCTGAGGAACACCACTGTTGATAGATGTAGGAGAAGAACGATAGCCGTCTACAACAGCGTCAATAGAATGACCAGAAAGGAAGCTAGTGATGAAGGCACAGATAGAAGGATATTGAGAATTGACTCGAAAACTTTTGAAATACAGGGCGTTAAAGCAATTGGACGATAGTTGAAGGATTGGGAGTGGTCACCCTTCTTTGGGACTGGCTGAATGAGAGCATACTTCCAGCAAGAAGGAAAGGTACAAGTTGACAGACAAAGGCGAAAGAGTTTGCCTAGGTAGGGTGTAAGAACAGAAGCACAGTTCTTGAGAACAACAGGAGGGACCCCATCAGGCCCGTATGCCTTGTTAGTACTGAGGCCAGTGATGGAAGAAAATACATCAACTGAAGAAATTATAATGTCAGCCATGAGGAAGTCAGAGGGGGGAAGTGATGGAGGAACAGCACCGGAATCGTCTAAGGTGGAATTGGAGGAGAAAGTCTGTGCGAAGAGATCTGCCTTATCAGTAGAACCAATAGCTACAGAACCATCAGAGTAGAAAAGAGGAGGGAAGGATGATGAGGTAAAGTTGTCAGAAAGATTTTTGGCAAGGTGCCAGAAGAAGCGGGCAGAATTCGAGTTGGAGAGTTGAGAGCATTTAGTATGGATGAAATTATTTTTAGTAGAGTGAAGAACAGACTTAGCACGATTCCGGGCAGAAACGTAAAGATGATGTGATTCAGGGGTGGGTTGGCTCCGGTACCTTTTGTAGGCCCTCTCCTTGTTGCGGACAGCATTAGAACAAGTGTGATTAAACAAGGCTTTCTTGCATTAGTCAAAGGATATGAGAAAGGAATGTATGCTTCCATGCCCGAGAGAATAACCTCCGTAATGCGCAAGGCACACTCAGATGGCTCCCGGGCATGGAAGCAATAATCATTCCAGGAAAAATCAAAGAAGTACTGCCTGAGGGCCTCCCAGTCCGCGGCTCCAAAATGCCACAGACGACGTTTCCCTGGAGGGTCCACAGGCAGTACCGGAGTGATAGGACAGGTTAAGGTAATAAGGTTGTGATCGGAGGAGCCCAATGAAGAGAAAAGATTAACAGAGTAAGCACAAGGATTAGTTGAAAGGAAGAGGTCAAGTATGTTGGAGCTCTGTCCAAGGCAGTCAGGGATACAGGTAGGGTGCTGTACAAGCTGCTCTAGGTCATTAAGGATAGAAAAGATGTAGACTTGTTCACCAGGTGGACCCGTGAAATGAGAGGAGAGGCAAAGGTGTTGGTGAACATTGAAATCTCCTAGAATGGAGATTTCAGAGAAAGGAGAAATGGATAGAATGTGTTCAATCGTAGAAGTAAGATAGTCGAAGAATTTTTGATAGTCAGTAAAATTAGGGGATAAGTAAACAGCACAGATATATTTAGTCAGAGAATGACAGGAAAGCCGAAGCCAGAGTGTAGAGAATTCAGAAGAATCGAGTTCAGGAACACGAGAGCAAGATAAGTCGTTGCGTATATATACACAACAGCCACCTTTGGCTTTGAAATGAGTATAGAGAAAGTAGGAGGATACAGAAAAGGATTTGCTGTCAGTTGCCTCAGACAGCTGAGTCTCCGTTAGAAAAAGAAGGGGAGGTTTAGAGGAGGAGAGATGGTGCTCAACAGAGCGAAAGTTAGAGGAAAGGCCGCGAATGTTGCAGAAATGAAGAAGAAGAGAGTCAGACAGTGGTTCCAGGCACCTCGAGTCATCACCGGGAGAGGGGCGGATGGTGGGGGCATTTATGGTCCCCCCCCCCCGGGGACTCCGAGGCTTGGTGAAGAGACGCCATTTTAGTTAAATTTTGAATAGGAAGTGTAGTGTGTACTGTGCATGTAGTGTGTACTGTGCATGTAGTGTGGACTGTGCATGTAGTGTGCACTGTGCACGTAGGAAGCAGCTATGGCTGGATGCCCCATTAAATATGCATACTTGCACATTCTTGGCTGCTGACCCAGCTCCGGACCAGACAATGGACATGGTTGTAGATCCTCCTGGCGACTACCACCAATCACCGGCGCGTGAAGAGGAGCAAGACTCCTCTTCTGATTCCTCTTCTATGGCTGAGGATGCATTGACCGACTTCTCGGCCGAGGTTGATATCTATAAGTCCTCCCCTCCTCTCTCCCAAAGGTGTGGAATGATGATGTTTTAATGGGGCTTAATTGCCATCGCCCACTAAGAGGGGCATTAAGCAAAACAAAACGATGAACAATGGTACTATAAAAAGAAAAACAGGGCAGGAGGAAAACTGCTGGTCTAAGGAGCCAAGCAAGCAGAGAACATAAAATAGAATGCTTGAAGATTGGCAAGATCAACTGTCTCCTGACAATCAGGCTAGATAGAATGCCCACACCCAGGTCGTCCGCCTAGAGAGGATCGCACAGGGTCTTACAGTATGATCCCCCAAACTGGTATGATCAGGTGATGGCTCCAAGAACCAGTTGCTGGTAGACAGACACCTCGATCTGACAGTCACTTGCCTTAGGCAAAGGGTGAAACTAGCTGCCCTCCACATCTGGAGGAGGGGAGGACTTATAGATGTCAACCTCGGCCAAGGAGTCGGTCAATGCATCCTCAGCCATAGAAGAGGAATCAGAAGAGGAGTCTTGCCCCTCTTCACGCGCCAGTGATTGGTGGTAGTCACCAGGAGGATCTACAACCATGTTCATTGTCTGGTCCGGAGCTGGGTCAGCAGCCAAGAATGTGCAAGTATGCATATTTAATGGGGCGTCCAGCCATAGCTGCTTCCTTGATGTCTGATGGGAAGCAATAAGCTGCAGCAGTCAGGCCTTACACTATTGACACTGGTGGGAGACAGGATGTACATCATGGGAAAAGCACTCAGGATAACAAGACAGGAAAGCCTATTCTCCTCAGAGATCTTGCGGAGCAGAATGAACAGTGCTCCCTTGTCACCTCCACAAAAAGCCTTCGCCCTCTGAACACGCATCTCAACGATGGTGCTAAACTCTCCAAGATTCGGAGGGAGCCTGGCTTGGTGTCCCCCGGCTGAGTGTCGCTGCTGTACGTGGGTACAACCCTGCACAGCTGCGTCCCCTGGCCCTGTAACATCCCAGGCCTTAGAACCTTTAGAAGTCCCAAAGATAACAAACTCCACCACTTTGCCATCCCTGAGACATTATTTGAGATGCTGTGGATTTGGTGCAACTGTAGCTTGGCAGTGCACAATGACATCAGCACCAGTATCCTTTCACTTGATGATCCCCTACCCTGCCCAACAGTTAAACCAAACCACAGTTTCCTGGATCAATAATGTAGGCATTGGCAATCTGCTGACAGCCCCCTCAACAGGTCATAGGCTAAAGCAGGAGAACACTGGCAATGGTGTTAACTCTGAAACTGCAGAGGTCGATCTGGAATGATGTACGGAGGTCAAGACCGGACCCACCCACATCCCCTCAGATTGAAGGGGACTGGTTGATCACTTAGCGGCATGACAACGCCATTGGTTGAATAGAGATGGTATTGTTGAGAAATGGGATTTGCTAGAGAAGAAGTACTGGAAGGTTCTCAGTACTTCTCATATTTTTTAGGTACAAGGCAGAGTTGTTAGTTAGCCTGCTATTTTTGAGTGGAGGTATTTTTTAAAGTTAAGCATTAAATTTTTATGCTCTTTTTCTCTATAATGTTTTATTTACGTGATTGTTAAATTATGTAATTTTATTTCAGTTTATATGTTAAATAATTTAGAGTGTTATGTAGTGTAAGAAAACTCTGGAGTATTTTGAATGTCTCTAAGTGGTAACTGTTGCTCCTTCGAGAATGTACTATGACTTGGGAAAAGTAGGGAAGGCTATGTAAGGAGGTGGCAGAGCCTAGGAGAGTCAGTTTCATTTCAGTTTAGTTTCAGAGCAGTTCAGTGTCAGTGCAGCCTTGTGAAGATTGTATAGCTCCGGTACTTGTGAAAACAGTGTAGTTGGCAAGCATTAAGATAGAAATAACGAACACGTTTCAGGCTTTAAGTTATGCTGAGTGTGACACTGATGAGTTGAATGGTAGACTAGCAAGAGTGCTAAGAGCATCTGCTGATGCAGTAGGGAAAGCTAATGCAACAAAAGTCAAGAGATATTTAGAAAAGACACTGGAGCTCATGAAGAAGAATAAGGGAAAGTAAAAAAGAAAGATGACACAGGAGGAGCGGTATACACTTACCAACAAGGGACATAATATCACTGAAAGACAACAACGATGAAAAGAGTTGAAAAATTTACAAATATCTGTATACATTAACGACAATAACGCCAATAGCTAACTATTCAATTGAGACACGTGAGATACCTGAGGTAACACCAGACGAATTAAACATTCTCTTAAAAATATGAAAGAGGGAAGGGCCCAGAAGGATATGGAATAGTTATAGATTTACTGTTGGAAGCAGGAGTAGAAGTACAAAGCAGGCTCGCCCATATAGTTACACGATGTATAAAAAGGAAGAAAATTCCAAAAACATGGTTTAATTCAATAGTTATTTTACTTTATAAAAAAAAAAAAAAAAGCGATTCAGATGATCTTAGTAACTATTGAGAAAAAAGCTTACAATCATTTATTTACAAACTCTTCACTAAAGATCTTACGAACAGAATAACAAATTTGGAACAAAACCATCATCGTGAACAGGCAGGACTCCAAAGCGGGAATTCGATTACTGATCACCTACAGACATTGAATGGGCTAATTAAGGAAACTACAGAATATAATAAAGCCACTGTGCTCAGCTATTGTTGATTATGAAAAGGTTTTCGACTCAGTGGAACACATAGCAATAACAAATTCATTGCAAGAACAAGGAGTAAATGAGAACATTGTAAAACTGCTTGGAAACATAAATAAAGATGGAATTGCTGCAGTTAAATACACAAAGACTGGGAAAAAAAAAAAAAAACAGATTGAGAAAGGCCTGCGTCAGGGTGATACATTTTCACCAAAATTATTAACAGCATGCCTAGAAAGTATTTTCAGAAAGCTAGACTGGGAAAACAAGGAGTGAACATAGATGGAAAAAACTTAAACTGTTTAAGATATGCAGGTGACATTGTCCTAATCTCAGAAACACCAGAAATATTGCAAGATATGCAAATGACCTGAACAGAAGTCTCAAAATAGGGCTAAAAATAAACCGGAGTAAAACTAATGTTTAATCCAAATATACCAAAGAGCCTCGTCAGAATTAGGAAAGACTTTTTTTTTCTTTTATCTGTCCGACTCTGGGCAAAGGTTTCTGGGCCTATACCTCGAGGGCAGTAGCCTATCCCAAGGCCCAGTAGTCCTCCTACACCTCCACATGTCACCACTTCGGCGCTAACACCCACCGTCTGTATTGAATACATGCTAGGGCTGTCTCATACAGGACTGGTGTATTGGTATTAGCGGGAGTATTTTCACGAGATGTCGGCAGGTCATCTTGTAGATCAGGAAAGTCTGCATTTTATGAAATTCAAATCCTTAAACTGTTCTCTGCCCCAGCCAGGATTCGAACCTGGGTCCATCAGGACTGCAGGCTGCCTCTCTACCGATTCAGTCACGGCCTCTCTACTTGAAGAAGTCGAGGAGTACAGTTACTTGGGGCATATACTTAAACTAAAGACCATGATAGCAAAATAAAATGACGCAGTACAACTGAATGAAAACCTTACGGTAAACATAGAGACATCACGAAAAGTAGTTTGCCAGTATGTATGAAACGAAGAGTATATAACAAATGTATAATTATTCCAATTATGACATATGGTTGTGAGACCTGGAATCTTACAAAATCAATGAATAATAAACCAAACCTTTCCCAAAGAGCAATGGAAAGGTCAGTGTTAGGAATATATCTAAGAGACAGGAAAAGATCATCTTAGGTTAAGGGGCAAATTAAAGTCAAAGACATTATAAAAGTTATAAAAGAACAGAAAATTAGGTCGGCAGGCATGTAGCAAGAATAAGGGATAATCAATGGAGCAAGAGGTTGACTGACTGTGCCCCAAGGGATTGTTAGTGTGGCAGAAAAAGGCCAGACAGGAGGTGGATATATGAGATAGAGAATTTTGCAGGCAAAACTTGGCAGAGATTGGCTCAGTCAAGGAATTCGTGGAGAAGGTTGAGGGAGGCCTTAGTTCGGCAGTGGCTTTGCAGTGGTTGTTGATGATGATGATTATCTATCTATCTATCTATCTATATCTATGTATCAGTCTATCTATGTATGTATGCATCTATCTATCTACAGTATATATATATATATATATATATATATATATATATATATATATATATATATATTGTTACATAGCCTATGATTTCATCATCCTTTGTATAATTCTAACGTACAGTATGCTGCATGTTTGATCACGATTCGCCTCGTGGCTTCCATAGTGACCAGGCTTGCGTGTTCTACCTCACTTCCCCCTTCTCCCCCTTATAGTAGAGTAAGTCATTCTTTCTGTTGTTCAGAGAAGGAGTGTCAACTCTTCGTCCTCCGTGCCCTCATTTGCGCGTCCTTCTTGCAAGTTGAATCAAGCTCTGCCGGCCTCCTATATAATGAGCTCAGTCTCAACATTAACTGCCACTTAGATCTACTCCTCATTTTGTTCACATCTCTGTCCTCCCCTGTATAGTGTATTATTATTTTTGTGAGTGCTCAGGAAGTCTCCAGCCATCTAGTTGCTGTATAATTTGAGTATAAGTGTTGTTACCATTTTTCTTGTACTGTATGGCTTAAGGCATTAGTTCGTAGGCCTGGTAAAGTTTTTGTGATTCATATCGTCAGCCAGAGTTAGTAATATTTTGTATCCATAATAATATTATATCGTACTTTAACTGTGCATTATTCGGTTTTCTCATTTTATTGGGGCTGACTTAGATAAATTTGTTCTTGCTAAATTCGTGTTAATAGAGGCTATTGCAGTTAACTATATATGTAACCTGTTTTTGCCATTACAGTATCCCTATGAGTCCTGAATGTTTAGTTGTTAGTTTGAGCATTAAACTTTAACTTGTAATTTTACCTAACTCTTTTGTTTTGAACCTGGAACGTTGCAGGACAGTAGTGATTTTAGTATTCTCACTTGAAGTGTTCATTATCTCTCTCTGTTCAGTAACATAAATTTAGTGACCCTGCCAGGATCATCAGGATATTATCATAAGGATATTGCCTGATATTTTGTGACTGATTTATTCATGATGTCTACTATTACTACTCTTGATGAAGCCAAAGATTTTTTGTCAAATGTGCAAACAGTGTGTGATGTAGCAAACAGAACAAAGAATGAACTTAAGCTTGTTGCTCAACAATTGGGAATTGCTGTTCGCTCTCATCAGTCTAAAGATCAAATTGTTGATATGATTAATAAAAGCATGTTTAATGTAACTCCTCCAGATGAGCAAACGCAGATTGAAATAGCTAAGTTACAGCTAGCCCTGCAGGAGGCTCGTGCTAAGGAGGCTGAGTCTCAGGCTCGTATTCAGGAGGCACAGGCACAAATTGAAATTGCTAGGATTCAAGCAGACCATGAGTATTGCATGAAACAAAGTGGAAATGGATCATCTAGCTCTGATGATTCTGATGTGGCTAAAAATGATAAACTTGTCCCTCCATTTAATGAATCTGATTTAACAAAGTATTTTCAGTTGTTTGAGAGGGTAGCTATAGGTTTTAATTGGCCCAAAAAGGATTGGCCAGTACTCCTACAGAGTGTTCTCACCGGTAAAGCTCAAGTAACTTATGCATCTTTGCCTCAGGATCAATCTGATAATTATGATGTAGTTAAGAGCTTGATTCTTAAGGCCTATGAGCTTGTTCCTGAAGCCTATAGAGTAAAATTTAGGACAACTTATAAGCAAGATAAGCAATCCCATGTTGAGTATGCAAAAATAAAAAAAGATCTGTTAGAGCAGTGGTTATTTTCTAAGAATGTAAATTCTGATTTTGATAAATTTAAGCAGATGATTTTGCTGGAGGACTTCAAAAGGTGTATTAATAAAGATGTAAGCCCATATCTTGATGAGAAAAGAATAGATAATTTGTCTGATGCTGCAGTTTTAGCTGATGAATATGTTCTCACTCACAAGAGATATTCTAAAGAAAAAAGGAAAGCTGAGAGTAAGTACGTTGCCTCTACTCAGAGTACAGGTAACAGGAAAGAGAATAAAGATGATGTTTCTCAGGAAGTAAATACCAGCTTCACCTCTAGATTTGAGAAAAGTAAATGTACTTATTGTAGTAAGCCTGGTCATACTACGGAGAAATGTTTCAGGAGACAGCGTGATATGAATAAAAAGGAGTCTTTAAATATTCAGTCAATTGGTCTAGTGTCCACCCTTGAGAGTTCCCAGAATTCTTTAACCGAGTTAACTGAACCTGCTTTGAGGGGTAAATTAAATTCTCATGATGAAGCTCTTCTTTTGAGCAGTAACGTGGGTGACACTCTCAAGAGTTTATGTGCTAATTTCCTGTCTGATGGTTTTGTCAGTCCTCTGGACAGTAATGACAGGAAATCAGTTAAAATATATCGTGATACAGGTGCTTGCCATTCCCTTATGCTGACCAGTGTTCTAGGCTCTAATGTTAATTCCTCTGATGAAACTGTAATCTTACAAGGTGTAGGGAATAATTACTTCTCTGTCCCTCTGTGCAGAGTGAATTTAGAGTCTGGTTTTGTTAATGGTTCCGTTATGGTTGGGTTGGTTGAGACACTCCCAATGTCAGGTGTAACTTTCTTACTTGGAAATGATATTGGTGGAAGTCAGGTGTGTCCAGCTCCTCAGTTGTCTGGTGAACCGGTGACTGCGACCCAGGATTGTGGTGTCCCTGATGTGTTCTCTGCATGTGCTGTCACTAGGGCTAAGTCTAAGGTTAATGGTGACTTAGAGGATAATGATGATGATGATGTTGTCCTAGCTGAGACTTTTCTTGCTAATTTGGACCACTCACCAGATGAGGCAGTACCCCGTAGTGTTGATAATTTGTCTCGTCAAGAGTTGGTTGAGTTGCAGGTGGCTGACCCTGAGTTGAAAGGTCTAGCTAACTCTACTTGCAGTGAGGAAGAGTCAGCAAGTGCTTCTACTTGTTATTATATAAAGTCAGGAGTACTTATGAGAATGTGGAGACCCCCAACAGCATCAGCCCACTGTGAATGGGAGGTTGTACATCAAGTTGTCATCCCTCGTGTTTGTAGGCAGGATATCATTAGAGTGGCTCACGATTCCAATTTGGCAGGACACCTTGGAGTGAGGAAGACTGTGGGACGCATTTTGAAACACTTCTACTGGCCAGGTATCTTCAGAGATGTTTCCTGGTATTGTAAGTCTTGTCACACCTTGTGAGGAAGTGTAATCAAACCGAAAAGGTTGTACCCCTAGTTCCCATTCCTCCTTTTGAGGCGCCTTTCACCCGTGTGTTGGTGGATATTGTGGGCCCTCTTCCTAACACTTCTTCAGGATTTTCTTATGTGTTGACCCTGATTGATATGGCTACTCGTTATCCTGAAGCCATTCCATTTAGAAATATCTCAGCAAAGAACGTGGTTAAGGAAATGCTAGGGTTCTTCACCAAGTTTGGTCTGCCCAAGGAGGTACAGTCAGACCGGGGAAGTAATTTCATGTCAAATGTTTTCAAGCAGTCTCTGAAAGAGTTGGGCATCACCCAGATCACGTCTTCAGCTTACCATTCCCAGACCCAAGGAGCGTTGGAGAGATATCATCAAACACTCAAATCGATGCTCAGGAAATACTGTTTGGAACATCAGAAAGACTGGGATAAAGGTCTTTCATTCGTTGTATTTGCCGCAAGAGAATCTCCAAATGAATCACTGGGCTTCTCACCCTTTGAACTACTGTTTGGCCATGAAGTAAGAGGACCCCTTAAGCTACTCAAGGAATGCTGGCTGTCGGAGGAAGATGACGTCAACCTGCTGGAGTATGTGATGAAGTTCAAAGAACGGCTGTCCACTGCTTTACAGCTGGCGAGAGAGAATTTAGGAGCAGCTCAGGAGAAGATGAAAACTTGGTACAATAAGAAGTCCAGGTTACATCACTTTCAGCCAGGAGATCAGGTTTTGATTCTGCTACCGGTGCATGGGCAACCTCTTGTAGCCAAGTTTAGTGGTCCTTATTTCATGGAGAAGAAACTCAGTGATGTCAACTATGTCATCGCCACACCAGATCGTAGAAAGAACAAGCAACTTTGTCACATCAACATGCTAAAGTTATATCACAGGCCGGACGAAAATAACCCAGTCTGCACTGTAGCTGTTCCACTCGAGTCTGCAAGTGAAGTTCTCCCATGCAGCATGAGCCTGAGTGATAGTTTGGGGAAGAATCCTGATATCATGAATGATCTCCAGACTAAGCTTTCTCATCTAGCTCCTGAGGAAAGGCAGGAGTTTTCGGCATTACTGCAGGAGTACCCGCAAGTGTTCCGTGCCACTCCAGGAAGAACCACTGTGTTGATGCATGATGTCGATGTTGGAGACAAAAAGCCAATTAAACTGCCTCCTTACCGTGTGAACCCAGTGAAAGTTCCTCTCATCCAGAAGGAGCTTGGCTACCTGTTGGACCACAAGATGATTGAGCCCTGTCAGAGCGGGTGGAGTTCTCCTGTTACTCTAGTCCCTAAGCCAGGTGGGTCACAGCGGCTTTGCATCGACTACAGACGTGTTAATCAGATAACCAAAACAGACACTTACCCTCTCCCTCGCGTGGAAGATTGCATAGACAAGATCGGAAAGGCTAGGTACATAAGTAAGTTTGATTTGTTAAAGGGATACTGGCAAGTACCTATGACTGAACGTGCTAGGGAGATCTCATGTTTTGTAACACTAGGAAAGACTTTTGCATGTTCTGTAATGCCATATGGTATGAAGAATGCACCAGCCACGTTTCAGAAGCTCATGAATGTTGTAACAAAGGGTTTGGCAGGGTGTGTTGTTTATATTGATGATGTATTAATCTTCAGTGACAACTGGAAAGATCACCTATGCCATGGCAGTAAATTTCTTGAGCGTTTGGTTCAGGCTAATCTTGTAGCTAATTTATCAAAGTGTGAGTTTGGTCAAGCTAGAGTTCAGTACCTTGGGTACGTAATTGGTGATGGACACGTTGCACCCCTAGGAGCTAAGGTTCAGGTTATAAGTGATCTTCCCAGACCTAAAAGTAGGAAAGAGCTACAAAGATTTTTGGGAATGGTAGGTTATTACAGGAGATTTGTTCTTAACTTTTCAATTCTTGTATCACCACTTACAGACCTACTGAAAAAGGGAGTTAAATTTGTCTGGACCGATAACTGTGAATCCCCTTTCAGTAAACTTAAAGCTATCCTATTAAGTCAGCCAGTGCTCGCTACTCCAAATTTTGCTAAGCCTTTTAAGATGGTTGTTGACGCAAGTGATACAGGAGCTGGGGCTGTTTTGCTGCAAGAGGATGATCAGGGTATTGAACACCATGTATCTTATTACAGTAAGAAGTTCACTCCACCTCAAAAGAACTACTCCACTATTGAGAAAGAGCTTTTGGCCTTGATTTTGGGTTTACAGCATTTTTCATTTTATTTGTGTTCTGGTTTTGACCACATAGTCATTTATACCGATCATAACCCACTGAAATTCCTTAGTAAGTTTAAAGATAAAAATCAGAGATTGACAAGATGGAGTTTACTTCTTCAGGAGTATTCATTAGACATACAACATGTCAAGGGGAAAGAAAATGTTATTGCAGATTGCTTATCTAGACTTTAGATAGATTGTTTTAGAGTAATAAGAAATTTCCTTTGTAAATTTCTTTTTCTTTGTGGGGAGGTGTTACATAGCCTATGATTTCATCATCCTTTGAATAATTCTAACGTACAGTATTCTGCATGCTTGATCACGATTCGCCTCGTGGCTTCCATAGTGACCAGGCTTGCGTGTTGTACCTCACTCCCCCCTTCTCCCCCTTATAGTAGAGTAAGTCATTCTTTCTGTTGTTCAGAGCAGGAGTGTCAACTCCTCGTCCTCTGTGCCCTCATTTGCGAGTCCTTCTTGCAAGTTGAAGCAAGCTCTGCCGGCCCCCTATATAATGTGCTCAGTCTCTGCATTAATAGCCAATTAGATCTACTCCTCATTTGGTTCACATCTCTGTCCTCCATATTATAATTGGAAATCATAATAGATAGATAGATAAATAGATAGATAGAGAGACAGATAGAAGCAGGGAGTCAGATGATTGAGAAGGTGTTGTGTCTGCGAGAATCGAGCAGTGCTAAGCATGCTTACACACTCTTCACACTGAGGAAAGCTGACGACAGCGGCCAGTAAGGAGATGATGCAGTTAGCTGTCAGCAGTCCTCTCGTGAACAAAGATCTAGTCCACCCACGAGGAACACACGTGACACACCCCTGCTACACCAGAATTTAGGAAAGAGAGCTCAGACGGAGATTAGCCACCAAACAGGCTAGACAGAAGGAGACAAGCGACCCTAGAGAGAGGTCGAGACGGAGATTAGCCTTAGAACAGAAAGAGAGAGAGAGAGCGAGACAGGGAGGTAGCTACCCGGGACTTATACTCTTCCCATGGGAGAGACCTGTTTAATATCTCCAAGACAAATAAAAATAGTCCCATATTATTCTTTACCTCTCCCGTCACTACATGACATCTGGTGGGGAAACTACTACAAGATATAAAAGCCGCTCGACCACAAGTCTAAAATATACTTCTCTACAAGTAACTACAAAGTCTTTATGACACAAAGTCATTTATGACATAGTGTATTATTATTTTTGTGAGTGCTCAGGAAGTCTCCAGCCATCTAGCTGCTGTATAATTTGAGTATAAGTGTTGTTACCATTTTTCTTGTACTGTATGGCCTAAGGCGTTAGTTCGTAGGCCTGGTAAAGTTTTTGTGATTCATATTGTCAGCCAGAGTTAGAAATATTTTGTATCCGTAATAATATTATATCTTACTTTAACTGAGCATTATTCGGTTTTCTCATTTTATCAGGGCTGACTTAGATAAATTTGTTCTTGCTAAATTCGTGTTAATAGAGGCTATTGCAGTTAACCATATATGCAACCTGTTTTTGCCATTACATTATCCTTATGAGTCCTGAATGTTTAGTTGTTAGTTTGAGCATTAAACTTTAACTTGTAATTTTACCTAACTCTTTTGTTTTGAACCTGGAATGTTGTGGGACAGTAGTGACTTTAGTATTCTCACTTGAAGTGTTCATTATCTCTCTCTGTTCCGTAACAATATACTGTATATACATATATATATATATATATATATATATATATATATATATATATATATATATATATATATATATATATATGTGTGTCTGTGTGTGTGTGTGTGTGTGTGTGTGTGTGTGTGCGTGCATAGAAACTTCGTAGCCATTATTTATATTTAAGTAACTCCTTAGTCTTGCAATATGTAAGTCTTGAGTTTTGTTAAAATTATTTTGGTAATGAAAGAGCAGGAGGAGTTAAAGATGAATACAGGGAGTTGATCTTGATTTATTATCTTCAAAGAATGTCTAAGTTGAGCAGCGTATGTATTACACAGGGACTTAATATACTATCTAAGTCTAGTCGGACCCCTCTTCTTATTTAATTTTTGCACTACCTGCCGGTTCGATGGCTAGCCCCTTTCTGAGCTCTGATTCTACATTCTCGTTTAGCAGGGGTCGTGTCACATGGGCTATACTGTTGTGAAGCTTCTAGAACACTGTATGTCTGTGTGTATGTACATCTTTCGGTGCATGTCCAGCATTCCTTCACTTAAGAGTTGCAAGCCTCTTTTCCTTGGCCGATTCATGCTGACACACTTCCTATATCACCCCCTGGCTTGGTGCTACTATCTGTCAATCTATCTATCTATCTATTACTTGTATTATTATATGTAGTCCTGATATCGCTCGGTCACGCCAACTGACGGTCCTCCGACTGCAATCATCATTGACATCCGCTAATCTATTAACACATGACATTGCTTATAATATTGCATAGATATAATATTCATGTTAATATTGCGATGATCCAGTAATATTACATTTTAAACAAGTTGTATACATAAACAATGCAATATGGTTAAAATGGTTATTGTATGACATTTTGTAAGATGTGTATGTATAATAGTAAAATGCATATATGCAAAGATATTGTTCAAAGTTAAGATTATGTTAAGAGTTATTAATGTTTTATATAGAGATAATGATACTGGTATACTTCCATATCATGTGTCATTCTTCTTTTTAGTTTATATGTAAAATTAAAACTATATACAAAATATGTACACTTCATTCAGGGGGGTTAACTTGAATGCTTACTCTACCCCCACTAAATACTGATTCCAAATTTGCAGTTCTTGCATGCATTCTGTGCATTGCGAACAGTACTACTGCAAACACCATACAGAAGATTATAAAGACAGTAGGTGCTGGGCTATACACATAATATGCGTTGAACATACTCAAACTCAAATCTTCCCAGGGCTTCATTGTTTCATTGATCAGTTGCATAGCTTCAAACTTTGGTGAAGTCAACTTAATACTTGTGCTCATGTTTAAGTCCATATTAGGTAGTGGGTGGAAATGTTTGTGTGTATTATTGAGGATGGCGTAGTGATTGATGGTGGATAAAGTGGACATGGATGGTGTAAATATCGCGCAGTAGTCTGGTGCTATGTATAATCCTGATGCTGAAGTATAAGATGGTGGTGTATCTGGACAGACTATGTAAACTGATGTGTTATGAGTGAAATAAAAAAAAAACTGCGAGTGTCTGATGTGTTGATGGTGTACAAGCTTATCTGGAGCAAAAGTGAAGTTGCAGTGATTATGAATGTTGTGATTTCTTATGATAGCCATTTCACAAGGAATTTTCAGTAGGCTGAAACGTGAAAATGTACACAGGACAAAAGTGAACAGCATGTAAGGATGTGCAACACTTTCGTTCAATCGTTGATTCACTTGCGAAAGTGACAGTGTTCCGTCTCTTGGAGACCATAATGAGTTCAGTGTCTGTATTGATGTTGATGATGACCAAAGTGTTATTATTCCTAGAAAGGAAGGGGTGTCTTTGGTAGACTGTGAACAGGTCATAAGTTATGAATGGTACATGAACTACTACTGATGTTGGTGTTAGTGTTGCTTCTAAATATTTAATTTTCTAATATGGTCATGCTGTGGTTGATGATAGTGATGATGTGCGTTACGGCTGACTAACGGAGAACAATAACTTGCTCTTTATTTCGTTTGTAGGAGGAGTTTAAATCGATATTTAAATCATGTAAATGATGTACCATAAATTTTATTGGAACAGTTGCGCCTATGTTTGATTGTTTTGTATATGACCTTAATTTGTTTTTGTAATTATTGTTGTTTTCTTGATTCGTTTCATGAGTTATGATCGGTTGTTCGGTGGTATCCAAGGCTGTATAACTTTTGGAAAGTTCCCTTGAAACTCGTTTTAAATGGTCAATATGAACTTGTTTCTCATCATCACTCGACAGTGACCTAATTAAAACTTTGTTTTTATGTTAATTACTCTGCATGGGCCCTCAAATTTTGGGGATAATTTATTGTGTGTCGTATGAATGATTCCATAGACAATGTCTCCTAAGCTGATAGGCAAGTCTCTTGCCTTTTTATTAAATGCCCCCGTCATTTCTTCCTTGGACATCGTTAATTGTTTTTTGACTCTTTTTTGTATGTCCTGGAATTCACGTAAATGAGGTTTAGAGTAATCAGCGTAATTGTATATGGGCAGACTGTCACCTTCTAAGAGCTCATACGGTAGTTTTTTATGTCCCATATATAATGAAATATAGTGTGTCATCAATGGATTTATTTATAGATCCATTAATTGAGGCTTCTACTCTTGGAATCCAATCATCCCAGCTAGCATAATTTTCATTAAGAGTATGTCGTAGTACATCTAATACTTTTTTGTTTTGCCTTCCTACTAACCCATTCGATGCAGGGTGATAGGCTAAAACGTTAACCTTTTTGATATTGTATTGTTTATATATTTCTTGTAAGGTATCAGAATTAAATTCTCATCCATTATCTTTTATTAGTACCTTTGAGGTAGTAAAGGGACATATTACAGTGTCTATTATTGCCTTTGGTACTGTCTCTGCTGTTTTATCTTTAATTGGGGCTAAAATTACAAAAGGGGAAAAATGATCCGTTGCTACGAATAGGTATTGGTTATTACTGAATGATAATGGCATCTTGAGTAAATCAACCACGACAAAGTCCCATGGTTGATGTGGTACAGGGTAATTACCATCGGTGCAGGTGGAATTGGGTATTCTTTGTGTTTTGCACATTATTCGCATCTATCTACAGTATATGATTGTTTATATCTTTTCGTAATGATGGCCAGTAACATAACAACTGGGCTCGTTTGAATATCCAATCCTTTCCAGGATGTCTTGCGTATGGGCTATCGTGTATCGTTTGTAATACTTGGGGTATCATGTCATTACGTACTACCAATTGTTTATTATTTCTTCGGCATTTTGGTTTTCCTGGGTTGATCCTGTATAAGGTATTATTGATTATTGTGAAATGTTCGAGTGGTACATGTAGTTTGGGTAATTATATGTCATCTCCACTTTCTAACTTGTATATAACTTTAGATCATGTTGGATCAAGTCTTTGTGCTTTTGCGATTTCATCATGGTTTGGGATGTCTCCTTTGAGATCTAATGCCGCGACATGAATTGTTTTCGGGTTCCCAGATAATGCGTCAGCTGCTAGATTCATTTTGCCTTGTGTATAATGAATATGTACATTGTAGTTTTCGACTGTACATTTCCATCTTGCTCTCCTCCCAGAGAGGAGTTTTTCTTTAAACATACCCATTAGCCGTTTATGGTCGGTGAATAATTAAGTGTATTTCGTAACCATATACCAATTCTCGAAACTTTTGTGATGCAAAAACCACTGCAAGTGCCTCTAAGTCTGTAGTGCAAAAAGTTTTCTCTGCACATTTTGTCTGCTGGTAAATGCAGTTGGTTGATTCTGTCCTCTTTTATCCTCTTGCATCAATACAGCCCCTAATCCTTTAACTGATGCATCTGTACAAATAATAAATGGTTTTGTGAAATCCTGATATGCCAAACACGGTGCATTTATTAGTTTATTTTTTAAGTTGGTAAATGCTTGTTTTTGTTCTTCTTCCCATTGGAATATAGCATCTTTTTTGAGTAGTTGGAATAGAGGAAATGCTATATGAGAGAATTGTTGTACGAATGACCTGTAGTACCCAGCTAGACCTAGAAATTGTCTAACTTCGTCATTCGTAGTGGGTTCAGGAAAGTCTCTCACTGCCTGTATTTTGTCACTGGTGGTGTGAATACCATTAGCACTTAATGTGTGGCCTAAGAATTTTATTTCCTTAAAGCAAAATTTGCATTTAGAAAGCTTAATTTTTAAACTAGCATTACCAAGCTTTTGTAAGAGTTGGTCTAATTTCTGGAGATGTTCTGTGATATCTTTCGTTGCGATGATAATATCGTCAAGATGAACAAATATTCCTTGTCCTAAAATTCCGGACAATACGTAATTCATAAGACTCTGGATTGTGCCCTGGGCTGTCCTCAGTCCCATTGGCATCCTTCTATACTGATAGTGTCCTCTATTTGTGGAAAAGGCAGTGTATTTACATGACTCCTGATCTACAGGAATTAAATAATAACCACTTAGCAAATCGATCGTGGAAAATACATTATTTTCTGGTCCAATATTCTGTAGGATGTCGCTTAGCAATGGCATGGGAAATCGGTCTGGGATTGTGTGATTGTTTAGTTTACGGTAATCTACTACTGCACACATTTCTCCATTTCGTTTGGGCACCAAGAATAATGGGGTATTCCACGGGGAGACTGATGGCTCAATAATTCCAAATTTTAACATTTCATCAACATACTGGTTTGCGAGTGTACGCTGAGATTGTGGGATTCGATAGGCCGGTAGGGAAATTGGTGGTGTATCTAGGTGCTCATTAATCTTGTGATTAATCAGGTTAGGACACCCTAATTGTTTTCCGGGTAATGCTATGGTGTCCCTGTGTTTTTCCAACAGGGTTAACAAATCATTTTCTTCATTAAATTCACCTGAGTGAATTAAATTCTCTATCAATAGATTTTATCTCACCTGTCACTCCAGCTACAACTATTTCCATTACAGGGGTGGGACATTTTTCAATATTAACTATACAAGTCCTCTTTTTTTTTACTGTACTTTCCCATTCATGTGATTAATTATGAATATCTGAGTTTGCCCTTCGTCGTTCATCTGACATAATGCGTTTTCTACTGACAATCCTTTTACTTTACATAATTCTTCTACGACAAGAACAGTAATATTCCGTACTTTGCTCTTTTTGGTAACTTTCATATACCGGTAGGAGTTAGGTGGTATAACTAAATCATTGGTGAGATGGGCAGGAAAGACTGATAAATCAGTACCGTTACCTGGGTTTCTAGTCCTGGAGGCTGGGCGGGTTGGTGTGAGTGGATCTATACACTCGTCTGTTTGTGCATGTTTGTTTAAGCTTTTAATATTACCAATTCTTTTTGGTTCTCTTTTACTAGTTGGTGAGGACTCTGATGGTATTTCCTCAATGAATTCATTATCAAAGTCTATTCCATTCATTTGTGGGAGTAAAGTTTTTTTTCTCTGTTCTCATGCATCTTAAGCCCAGTAACATACGAGCTTTAATTGCTAAGTTTTCAACGATATAAAAAAATGCAGAGATTGGTCTTGTAGTCTCTGTGAAACTGATGTTTAACTGTATCATACCTTTTACTGTGATTTGTTTTCCATCTGCTGTATATAAGTCTAAATCAGATTCTTCCAGAAAGATTACTTTCTTCTTATTTCAAAAAATTCTATTTATTTCTTCTTGTGTTATTAAGTTCACTGGAGAGCCTGTCTAAAAATAAGGAAACGTTTTGATCCTCACATACAGCTGGTATCAAGATACACTCATTTCCCAACATCCCTCCTATGTGAATTTTAGACTTGCTTTTCTTTACGTTTGTTCGTTTTTTGTCGTGACTTGATTTTCCCCCGATTTGAAAATAAACACAAATTTTTCTACTGTTTTGCAGTTACTGGTCCAATGCCCTTGGCACCGGTGATGCCTACAGTAGGGACCAAATCCTTGGGTCTTTTGTCTATCTTCTTTTGTTTTGATAATTCATTCTTCGTGTGTCCTGGTTTTGCACAGTAATGACATAGAATGGACCCATCTCCTGACTGTAATCTGCGAGATGACTTCCCATATTTAGTGGTGTCTGTGGCGCGAGACCTGCATGGACTGCGCGGAAACTTATGAAACTGCCTGTGGCCTCGCATTTGTGATCGTTGCCTCGACGCGTTTGGTTGCTTTGTCTGCTTTCGGGTCACGATTGATTTTGTTCTCTGTTTGGGGTAGTTGTAGCTGTTTTCACAGCTGATACTGTCTCAGGCCCTCTCATTCTACTAGGGATTGTGTTTCGATTACCCCTGCTTTGCTACACTGCATCTCAACCTCGTTCATTAAGTCTCGTAAGCACATACCTGGGGTGTACGCGATCGTCTTGGCGATCTTGAGGGTCCTATCAGGTAATTTACACAAGGCAGCTACATAACAAATGATGTCCACGTCGAGACCTGGGGACATATTTCCATCTCCTGTTATCCAGTTTGAGTTTTTTAGGTAGCTAAGAATGCTCTTTTGATCGTGGAGACATCGGCAGTTATTTCACTGAGTACATGATTTGTAGTGTCCCCCCTTTCAAGATGTACAGTCTTAAGTAATTTTATTATTATACCTGGCAAAAAGTTCATACCCGCAGAAAATTTCTTTAAAAATTCAGTTTTTAATTCATCATATGTCTTAGCTTGGAGAAGCTTATCTGACTTGAGCAAGTCTCCTGCTGGGTACCTTTCCTGATTAATCCAAGAGGAAAAAATAGCAATTTTCTCATGTTCATCTGTTATGTGCCTTTTTACGAAGATCTGTTCGCACTGATTGACCAATGAAATGACATCAATGCGATCTTTTTCTGTGCCAGAGAATTTCGGGGTAGTTTTATCCTCATGATAAACGAATATCTGAGTTTGATCCGAGATATTCATCTTCACTGGTTGCTCTGTTAATTTAACTTGGACTTGTTTATCGTTGTGTTAGGGAATATGGAATAGGTTTTCCCTGAACGATAATCTCTGTTAAATATATTTTCACAGGTATGCAAGTCAAAGTTCTCACTTGCTACATCAGAGGGGGTTTGCCAATCATCATCATTATCATCTAGAACTGAGGTATTTGTTTCTTTATCTTTAGTTTGTGGTGAATTTTGTAAGGTGGGTGTGTTGCCCTGGTGCTCTCCTAATTGTGAATCTGCAGTGGACACTAATTGTGTATCATCTGGTACTAACACGGGTGGAGGTGAAAATATTCCTGTCATATCACTCAGCTAAAAAAGAATTCATGTTGCTAAGGTATGGTTTTATGAAATACGTCTCTTGTTTATGTCCTGACTAAATAGATGAGTAAATGAGTTGTAATAAATAACAGATACTGAGTGTATAAGTATATTTATAAAAATAGGTAAAGGAGGTGATTGTACCTAATTTAAGCACTGAGAAGAAATGAGTAAGTATAATTACACCCATTTGATAAAGATGGTCACTCGGAGAGGCGTGTTGAAAGCAGCTGTCGATCTAAGATGATAAATGCAAAGTTGAATGAAGATCTCCTCTCGATAATTCTAGGGCTGTGTTGATGGGCGATATTACTCAGGAAATTCCATGGCCAGATGAATGTAGTGGTTAACAGCTGTACTCATAGGCGAACCTCACCGTAGAACGTCGAATTCCCACTTAATACTGTGAAATTAAATGAGTATGAGTAGGAGCTATGTGAATAAGAATGAGTAACGAGTAGTGGGTAAGAAGTGCCTGTGTCATCACACGTTGATTGGCGTGGCGTCATCTCATTGAACGTGCATGGTGACGTCGTCTCAGCAGAAACACATGGTGACGTCGGCTTCCCACACTTGTAGCTGTGGTGAGTAACTGAGTAGCAATGAGTAAACTGAGGAAAGGTGAGTAAGATGCATTCTTAATGTGGCTCTGGTGTTTGCCATGTCGTCTTGACCTCTGCATCAGCGATGGAGGTTGCGGGGGTGGTAGGAGAGAGCGTTGGAGATCTAGTACTTGTTGCTTTGTTCTTGCTTTTCGTTTACTTGTTTTGTTTTTATTCTTCTTGCTGATACATGAAGTTGCGTGAAGAAGATTATAGAGTTGTCTTGTAGACTTGTTATTTGTAGTTAATTGTAGAGCTTGTTGATCCTTATTTGTAACTCGTCGTTGATACTGTATGCTTGTAGACTTGTAGGCTAGTAGACTCGTAGACTTGAAAACTAGTAGACTCGTTCTTCTTACTGTATACTCGCTCGTGGTTACTTGATCATAGAATTGTAGTTTCTTGATAATGTAGAATCAGCTGTAGAACTGGAGCTAATCTTGGTTACAGTTTCGCATGCTTTTGTAGAAAAGATGGTTCGTAGGCATAGAGTCGATCGTTACTGCCACCATTTATTGTAGAAACATCGTAGCCACCATTTATATGTATGTAACTCTTCAGTCTTGCAATATGTAAGTCTTGAGTTTGGTTAAAGTTATTTTGGTAATCGAAGAGCAGGAGGAGTTAAAGATGAATACAGGGAGTTGATCTTGATTTATCATCTTCAAAGAAAGTCTAAGTTGAGCAGCGTATGTATTACACAGGGACTTAATATACTAAGTCTAGTCGGACCCCTCTTCTTATTTGATCTCTCCACTACCTGCCAGTTCGATAGCTAGCCCCTTTCTTAGCTCTGATTCCAACATTCTCATTTAGCAGGGATCGCGTCACGTGGGCTATACTGTTGTGAAGCTTCTAGAACGCTGTATGTCTGTGTGCATGTACAGCTTCCGGTGCACATCCAGCATTCCTTCACTTAAGAGTTGCAAACCTCTTTCCCTTGGTCAATTCACGCCGACACACTTCCTATATCACCCCCTGGCTTGCTGCTTCTATCTCTCTCTCTCTCTCTCTCTCTCTCTCTCTCTCTATATATATATATATATATATATATATATATATATATATATCTATGAGTTATATTATTATAATATGAGGTCCTGACATACCTGACATATATATATATATATATATATATATATATATATATATATATATATATATATATATATATATATATATATCCATCATCGAATCCTACATTGCCCCATGAGGAGCGTAGGAGCCCGGGGCTAGGCAGTTGGTCCCGACATTTAATATGAGAGTGATCAGCCTCACTCATCCCAGAGTGGCATTGCATGAGCAATCAACCCCAGCCACCCCTTGGATATAAACCTTCACCTGCTCTGTCCGATTGGAGCGCAGTAATTACCCACTAAACCACCAGGTGCCAAAATTTGGTCATATGGTTACCACCCAGCACTGTAAATAGTTTCCTGGTGTACAGGAAACCAATTGGCTTCTCACTCAATGTAGAGTCACCCACAGGCAGAAGGAAGAGGAAAGAATGAAGGAAAGAAAGACAGAAGAGGGAGTGTAAAGTTACCCGTAGGCAGAAAAACAAGGAAAGAATGAAGGAAAGAAAGACAGAAGAGGATGGAAGGAAAGAAGGATGGAGGAGAGGAAAGGGCAGACACCCAACAGCGGCACTACATCAAGTGAGTGGATGGTGAGTGCCCCCACCTGGTGAACAAGTCTACATCTTCCCTATCCTTTATGACCTAGAGCAGCTTGTACAGCACCCTACCTGTATCCCAGACCGTCTTGGAGAGAGCTCAAACATACTTGACATCTTCCTTACAACTAATCCTTCTGCTCACACTGTTAATCTTTTCTCTCCGTTGGGTTCCTCTGATCACAACCTTATCACCTTAACCTGTCCTGTCACTTTGGTACGGACTGTGGACCCTCCAGGGAAACGTCGTCTGTGGGATTTTCAAGCCGTGGATTGGGAGGCCCTCAGGCAGTACTTCTTTGAGTTTCCCTGGAATGATTATTGCTTCCATGGCCGGGAGCCATCTGAGTGTGCCTTCCGCATTACGGAGGTTATTCTCTCGGGAATGGAAGCATACATTCCTTTCTCATATCCTTTCACTAACGCAAGAAAGCCTTGGTTTAATCACGCTTGTTCTAATGCTGTCCACAACAAGGAGAGGGCCTACAAAAGGTACCAGAGCCAACCCATCCCTGAATCACATCATCTTTACGTTTCTGCCCGGAATCGTGCTAAGTCTGTTCTTCGCTCTACTAAAAATAATTTCATCCGTTCTAAATGCTTTCAACTCTCCAACTCGAATTCTTCCCGCTCCTTCTGGCACCTTGCCAAAAACCTTTCTAACAACTTTATCTCATCATCCTTCCCTCTTCTTTTCTACTCTGATGGTTCTGTAGCTATTTCTTCTACTGATAAAGCAGATCTCTTTGCACAGACTTTCTCCTCCAATTCCACCTTAGACGATTCCGGTGCTGTTCCTCCATCACTTCCCGCCTCTGACTTCCTCATGGCTGACATTAAAATTTCTTCAGCTGATGTATTTTCTGCCATCACTGGCCTCAATACTAACAAGGCATATGGACCTGATGGAGTCCCCCCAGTTGTTCTCAAGAACTGTGCTTCTATGCTTACACCCTGCCTAGGCAAACTCTTTCGCCTTTGTCTGTCAACTTGTACCTTTCCTTCTTGCTGGAAGTTTGCTCTCATTCAGCCAGTCCCAAAGAAGGGTGACCACTCCCAACCCTCCAACTATCGTCCAATTGCTTTAATGTCCTGTTTTTCAAAAGTTTTTGAGTCAATTCTCAATAGAAAAATTTTAAGGCATCGTTCCTATCACAACCTTCTTTCTGATCGTCAGTACGGGTTCTGTCAGGGACACTCCACTGGCGATCTTCTCACCTACCTTTCAGACTCCTGGTCATCCTCCTTTCGGGACTTTGGCGAAAGTTTTGCCATTGCACTTGACATCTCAAAGGTTTTCGATTGAGTATAGCATAAGTCTTTAATTTCCAAACTGCCCTCTTACGGTTTCTATCCTTCTATCTACGCCTTCATTGCCAGCTACCTTTCTGGTCGTTCAATAGCTGCTTTTGTAGACGGCCATTGTTCTTCTCCTACATCTATCAAAAGTGGTGTTCCTCAGGGCTCTGTCCTATTACCAACTCTCTTCCTTTTATTCATCAATGCCCTTCTAAGCTGTACATCTAACCCTATCCACTCATACGCTGATGACTCCACCCTTCACCTTTTCATTCGGTTCCCTCATCGCCCATCTCAGCAGTTACTTCAACAAACAAGGGATGAGGCTATAGCACACCTAATGTCTGACTTGGCTCGTATCTTTGACTGGAGTAAAAATAATCTTGTTGTTTTTAATGCGTCTAAGACTCAGTTCTTACACCTATCAACCTGTCAAAATCTTCCACAGGTATACCCACTAATGTTTAATAATATTCAGCTTAATCCTGCATCATCCTTGAACATGCTTGGGGTTTCATTTACTCGAGACATATCTTGGAAAGATCATATTTCATCTCTTGTAAAATCTGCTTCCAAGAGATTGGGTGTGCTAAGCCAACTCCGTTCTTTCTTTACCGCTGCACAACTGTTGACTCTATACAGGGGTTTTATCTGCCCCTGTGTGGAGTACAACTCTCATGTGTGGGGAGGCTCCCCCACATACAGCTCTTCTCAATAGGGTGGAGTCAAAGGCTTTTCGTCCCATTAACTCTCCTCCTCTTACTGACTCCCTTCAACCTCTGTCTCTTCACTGCACTGTTGCATCTTTATCTCTTTTCTATCGCTACTTTAATGGTCACTGCTCCTCTGAACTGTCTGCATGCATTCCTCCACCTCTACGAAGGGGGCGTAGCACCTGTCTAGCAGCAAACTCTCATCCCTTTTCTGTCCAGCTCTCTAATGCAAGAGGTAACCGTTACTCCCAGTCCTTCATTTATGCAACATGTCAGTTCTGGAACTGTTTCCCTCTGTCTGTATTTCCTGCTACCTATGATCTCCAGTCTTTCAAACGCAGTGTGTCCAGGCATTTCGAAATGATTGGATCTTGAATTTGGCTCTCTCTTGTATTCTGTTTTTCTCTTGGAAGGAACTGTTAATGCAGGCTCATGGCCTTTGGTTCCTTCTTCCTCGCATAAAAAAAATATATATATATATATATAGTTAGATAGATAGATAGATAGACGGATAAATAAATAGATAGATAGGTAGATATATCCATCCATCATCCAATCCTACGTTGCCCCATGAGGAGCGTAGGAGCCCGAGGCTAGGCAAGTTGGTCCTGGCATTAAAGATGAGAGTGACCAGCCTCACTCATCCCTGAGTGGCATTACGTGAGCAATAAACCCCAATCATCCCTTGGATATAAACCTTCACTGGGCACAATCCGATTGGAGCACTGTTATTACCCACTATATATATATATATATATATATATATATATGTGTGTGTGTGTGTGTGTGTGTGTGTGTGTGTGTGTGTGTCTATGAAAGGATTCTTGTTTAACTGATGAGACTACAAGGAACAAAGCAGTAGCCTAAGCATATCAGTGTTGAGGTTCATGAATATTATTTCAGGGGAAATTTTATGTATGGTCGTGGAGGGTTCAGACGTGTTTTCTTCTGAATTCTCTAGTTTTCCAGTGCTGCCTCACTGGCATTAGCTTTTTTTTTTTTTTTTTTCACATTTCTGTTTACTTTAGGCTAGTTAGTTCTCATTTTCCTCCTTTCCCTGTTAGATTGGAACAGTAGGTGTATGCTCTGATATACTGAGATTACCTTTGCTGCCCATGGAGGGTTCCCCCAAGTGATCGCTCTGGGACGTGAATTAACACGGTCGGGCCTCCCTGGAGTGGTTTGAGAGGGCAATTTCAGTCTTAGGTGTTTGGTTCTGGTGTTTTTTGTCCCTTGCTTGTTTTCCTCCTTCTCACTTCCCTCGTTGGGGGAAGTGGTCACTATGTCGGACATCCCTGCCACCTCCCCCCTCGAGGGGGGGAAAAGGTGGTCCTGACGAAACTTGGACTGTCACATGGACTGACCACCCCGAGACTGAACAGCTCCAGATATGAACCCTCCTGGACATCCCTGTAAATAATGCGACATTTGCAAACCTTCATGCTCTTGGTTCTACTCCATTGAGCAAGCTCAATCCTTTTATTATTGAGGTCATTGATGACTGGGCAGGGGAAGTGGGAGAGGTGAAAAATATGCAAATGGAGACCTCCTTGTAAAGACTTTCAACCCTTCTCAGGTAAAGAACTTGTTAAAGCTGCGCTGGTTTCATTCTTATGACATCGAGTCAAAGATCTCGATTTCCATGAATTCCTGCAAGGGAGTTATCACTTGCAGGGATCTCGTGGACATTGAGGAAAACGATATCATAAGTGAATTAGCTATGCAAGATGTAATTGATGCACGATTTATCACGAGATTCACGGAAGGCATAAGGAAGAAGGCTGCAACAACTGTACTGATTTTTGGCAAGGTTGCACTCCCTTCATGGATTACAGTTGGTTATGAAATTCTTAACGTAAGACTGTATATCCCTAACCCTCTTAGATGTTTGAATTGTCAGCTCTATGGACATACAGATAAGACTTGTCGGGCTTCGCAACCAGTGTGTGCCAAATGTGCAACACAGGGTCACGATGATGAACACTGCACATCAGAGACTGTCTGTTGCTTTCATTGCAAGGGTGCTCACTCCACTTCCTCTAGGGATTGTTCTAAGTGGAAGGAGGAGAAAGAGGTCTGCACGGTGAAGGCGACAGAGGGTATCTCCTACTACGAAGCAAGGTAAAAGGCGAAGGAGTTGCATGCAACTCCTACATTGAATAAGTCCTATGCTTTGGTGGTGATGTCCCGTCCCTTGATGTGCTCTGTTGAAACACAGACTGATCTTGAACCTGTTCCTCATGCCACGCACTCTACCTCTCCATCTCAGTCTCCTGTCCAATTCAACTCTCAAACTGACATCTCCGCAGCAACTTCTTAATCTAAGGCTGCTGTTACCTCTCAGTCAGTCAAGCCTAAACAGAAGCCTGACAACTCTAGTAAGAGTAATATGACCACCCTCACAAAACAGTCACGTCCTCATGTCCTTCCTGCTCCTGGTCCAGCGAGGGAGAGAAAGGGTAGCTCTTCCTTGGTGGAATCTGGGAGCCTCATTATTGATGAAAAAATGGAGCATTCTGTCAGCAAGAACCGGTATAGGTCCCCAGGTAGTTGCTTGCCTGTTGGTGGATGGAATAAAAGAACTAAGAGAACCTGCCACCATGTAAATCTTAAACTGCCAGATTCACGGTGTTACAATGGAATTGTATGACTTTTGGGAATAAGTTACCCAATATAGCAATTTTGCTTTCTATACACAGGCCAGACGTTATTTGTTTACAGGGGACGCACCTGGTGGATCACCCTGATCCTCCACAGTTCAAACACTACCACTCATATAGAAGATATGAAGGTCACAGAGTTGCCATACACACACATACAAATCATACCCACAAACGGAAGTGGTTTTAAATTCTGCTCTGGAAGCTGTTGCATGCAGAGTAAAATTTAATAACACGTATCTGTCTATTTGCTCTCTGTACTGTCCTCCATATAGCCTCACTGATAATGATGCTTTGAACTCTCTATTTGAACATCTGCCTGGAAATAAGTTAATGTTGGACGACTTTAACCCCCATCACTATCAATGGGGTAGCTTGAGGATCGATGGTTGTGGGGAGCAGGTAGCCTACCTAATACTACAGTCCAACCTTTGCCTTCTGAACGATGGTAGAGCAACTCGTGTAGATGATCGTACTGGTAACTTTTCGGCCATTGTCTTATCTCTGGCCTCCCCAGGTATACATCATGACTTCTTGTGGGACCCTTATGATGACTCCTTGGGAAGTGATCATTTACCACCTGCCTTTCTTAAACACGTGACATTGTTTCAGACCCTCCATCTCCAATATTTAACTATAAGAAAGCAGACTGGGGGTCCTTCTTAAGGATCGCTGATTTAGATATATCTGGGGAGACTATAGATGTTAAGGTCGAAAATCTAACCATTTCCATAATACACATGGCTGAGGCTGCTATTCCTAAGACATCTACAGTTCACACAAAGCATAGAGCACATTGGTCAACGCCGGATTGCTGACAAGCATTAAGGAAACGCAATAGGAAATACAGGATTTTTGATAGTCAGCCTACTGAGGAAAATTTCATTGCATATAAACAGGAACGGGCTGAGGCAAGGAGAATAATAACAAGGGCCAAACGTGACTACTGGTGGAATTTTGTGTCCACAGTGAATCGAACTACTCCATTCAGTAAAATTTGGTCCACTATTAGAATATTAACCCTTTGAGATTTTTGGCCCTCCACTGATTGTGCCAGATTCAGCCTGGCGCACATTGAGTGCACTGTTGTGGAGCGATTATTGTACCTAATCGGCCACTGTACGCTAACTTTTTATGGTAGACTGATGAATGTGGTACCGTTTTAAAGCTGAATAGTTGCTTTTTATCGTAGTATGGTTGAAAAAAGCAAATACGATAGCTGAAAGGCCAATACTACGAGTAGAAGTTAGCCGAAAAGGAAAAATCGCACACCCTTCTGTAGAGAAATATTTATAAAAAATAAAGTATTATAGTTACCTGAATTTGATGGCACCTTGTCAATATACAGTAAATTCCCTTTCTATTGATATATAGGCTATGGCAATTTATGTTAGTTTTCAGAGAGAAAAGCGAAAGTTCTCACTGTCACAAGCAAATAAACATGCTGGTAATACCAATATTATTCATGGTAAGAAACTATTTATTATGCATATCTATCAGATGTACTCTCACGGTAAAAACAAACAGTTGGAAAAGGATAAACAGAATAGTGTATGTGGAACAAGGCCAGATAGGAGATGAAAAACAGGAAAAAAGAAAATATTGTTTTGTATGACTCGAATTTGAGTCATCAGAATCTCAACGGTTGGATTTATGATGACTCAAAATCGCGTCATCGGAATCTCAAAGGGTTTAATAATAAAGGCCCTGACATCCCTGTTACCACCCGTAGGTAAATAACATCTATGACAGTCCCAAGGACATTGCTAACATCGTTGCCTGGAGTTTTTCACATGTAAGTAACACAGTCAATTATGATCCGCGTTTCCAACATCATAAATGCACGGCTGAGCTACAGATATTAGACTTTGTCACAGAAGACGTAGGCTTCCCTTACAACCAAGAGTTTACGCCAGATGAACTGCTCCTTGCCCTTACATCCTGTAAAGACACCAGCCCTGAGCCTGACCATCACGTACTGTATGATCCAGCATCTTAAGCAGGACAGCCTGATTAAGATGTTAGCATTGTACTAAAAGATTTGGGCATTTCAAACATTCCCAAACTCATGGCACTTTGCGCACGTCATACCGATACCCAAAGAGGCTGATCATCTTATGTATCCCAATTCATTTTGCAATAGTGTGTTGATTTCTTGTTTATGTAAGGTCATGGACCGTATGGTTAGAAATAGGCTTCTTTTTGTTTTAGAGTCGAAGAATTTGTTAAATGATCAAGAATGTGGCTTCTGTAAATACAGAAGTTCACTAGATCATTTAATGAATTTGGAGCATTGTATTTCAGAGGCATTTGCTAGTAAAGAATTCATGATAAGGGTGTTCTTGGACATCCATAAAGTCTATGACATGACATGGTGACACGGTATACTGATGAAGCTCTATGCTTTTGATTTAAGAGGTAATTTGACTATTTTTATTTCAAATTTCTTAAGGGACAGAACTTTCTTTGTCAAATTGCCCGTAACATAACATCGGATATATTAATCCAGGAAAACGGGGTGCCTCAGGGAAGTGTTCCTAGTCCCACCTTATTTAGTATTTTGATCAATGATATTCTGTCATCAACTCCCATCCTGAGGAACCTCAAATACTCGTTCTACGCTGACGATTGTGCAATATGGCAGTCTTCCCGTACTGCACAATTTTTGGGTGGGCAGATTCAAGCAGCCCTTGATTCTGTCCACCAATGGGCCTTGCAGTGGTGATTTAAGTTATCCGTCCCTAAGTGTGCCGGTGTAGTTTTCACTAATTGTAACGTACCTAATTTGTGCTTGACTTTGGATAATCAGGTGGTGCCTCTTCAAAATTCTGTAAAGTTTTTGGGCCTATATTTTGATCATCGTTTGAACTTTAAAATTCATGTTAATGATCTGATTGCTCATTGTGATAAACCATTAAATGTCCTTAAGTACCTAGCAGGTACTACATGGAGTGCCGACATAAAATCTTTATTAATGGTGTATAAGTCCCTTATTCGATCCAAACTAGACTATGGCACACAGGTGTATGGCCACTCTGAGGAGGTTGGATGTGTTGCAGAGTAAATGTTTGCGAATGTGTCTTGGAGCCGTCCGGTGTACCCGTGTAGCTCATATGGAAGTGAAGGGAAATGTGCCTCCCCTCTGTATTCACCGTGACCACCTGGCATTATCGTATGGCTTAACCCCTTAACCGTGGGGTGTCACTTTCATGACTCTCAGGAGCAAGGGATCATACCGCGGGGTGTCACTTTTGTGATTCTGTGTTATTTTGAATTCGGCGGGGCTTTCAAATGGTGGCTTGTATCATCTATCAGTACTACCAGTGTCCAGCTATACTCAGTTCTGTTAATGTCACCTGTACTCCCATCCACTGTTGACAATTTAGCCATTTTTCTCCTGTCCTTGATTTACCCACTACTTACCTCCCCTCCATTACCCTCTCCTCCTGCCTGACCAGCTGCGCTGGACTACACAAATCCTGGACGGATTTTTCCACTCATTTTATCCATTGAAATGTTCCCTTTGCCCTATTCATATACAAAATAATATATAAAAGAAAGAGGAATAGGTAATTGATACTGCCATACATCTGGAATGGACTAATTATCACCTGGCAACACCTCACGTGCACTCGTTCGCTAATTCCCTGTTTATTTCCCTTTGAAATATGCTGTATGACCTGTTCTCATAATAAAAATATATATAAGAAAGGGAGGGAGAAGCCTAAGTGATATTTACATTCACCTGGAACTACCTAATTTATTATGTATTGTCTAGATTTCCTGCCAATCATTTCATAGTGTATATATTAGCAGCTGTCACTACGCTGCCACTGGCAACCCTTCACTGCCCCTAGGCCACAGCATTCAGTTTACTCTCATCTATCAAGGTGAAACCACGTCGGATTCGCGCCTGTCCAATTCCGCCGCTTTTTAGCCCCATGCAAAGGGCTCTGTGACCTCTACCTGTACTAAACCTCGTGTGTAGGGGTAAAGGGCTAAGTGACTCTGCTGTGGAACGTGAACTGGCTAATGTATCAATGATAATGATGGACACTGACTATGATCTTTCTGGTGACTGTAAAACAGTGCAAGTGGAAATGTAAATAATGTGTAAACAGCAAGTGAAAGCAATGAATGTAAAATATAACTGAAAAGTGGAAAATAGTTTTATCAGTTACTACAAGTGACAGTGCAAAACATAGTGTAAATAAAATAGAAATGTAAATAATGTAAATAAAATAGAAAATGTAAATAATAATGTAAATAAGTAGTAATAAAAGAATACGAGTATATATACTAGGAGAACTGAAAGTGAAAGTTTCGCTCTAACATGTATGAATACTGGGAGTTTGAAAGTGAAAGTGACAGCTTCGCTCTCTACGCTAATACTGTATACAGTATGAGAAAGTGAATGCCTGGAGTGAAAATAAACTACTAGTACTGAAAGAAACTTATAGATAAATATTATATATATAAATGAGTGTAATAAAGTACTAGGAATATAAAGTGTGAGTGTGTTTATAAATAATAAATGACAGCTCCGCCTCCGAATACCATCGGGGAACCAGCAAGGGAGGAAAGCTCGTATGCGCTCGTAATTTACATTGCTTTCACAGTGTTTTTTTTTTTGGAATATGGATTCCAAACTACTTGGAATTCATAGAATAGTGTTTGTAGTTATAATATCAGGCAGTTGTAACCATATTACGGGGTATCGGGAAGTGTAAAGTGGAGACTTCGTTACCCAACTTCAGAAGTCTCCACAAGTCCTACGGTTGTCAACGAAGGCTCAACAAACATCCCAGGGGAAAGCTAAAGGTATGTGCCATAGGCATATGTAATTTTAGTGTTCTAGGACTAATAACTGATTTTTGGCAAATATTTTTTAAAAAGTCAGTCGGACAGTGAATATCCTCACGGGACGCGCAAGTAGCGCAAAAACATCCCCACGGTTTAGGGGTTAAGAACATCAAGGAAAAGCAATATCGGGAATGTGGCCACCCCCCTTTGTCAGTACTACAATCTTATGTGGGGGGTGCATTGGCCACTTGCCATTCGCCTCCACTTACTGACTCAGGACCTTGTGTGGACCTCAGTGACTGTGACATGTTACTGCATAATAATATAGCACCTTGGGACCCCCCCGGCTTTACAGTTGATGTGTCATGGTTCCCAGCACCATTAAAGATCAAGATGGAGGTCCACCACTTGTTTCGTAACATCGTTTGTCACTTGGGGTCCCACCAATTGTACACCAGTGGTTCCAAGTCGAGTGAATGTGTGGGTGCTAGTGTGTGGTCGACTGAATGTGCCCTTATGTATCAGTTGCCGACTCACACATCTGTGTTTACCTCCAAACTTTTTGCTATTGACAAAGCCATAGACTAAGCTCTCAATTCTTAACATGACTCATTTGTCATATATTCAGATTCAAAATCAGCCCTTCAAGCAATTGCTTCTTGTACTACCGACTCTAGAGATCCAGGGCTGCATTATTAATCAATTGCATTCGTGCGACAAGTCCTTCATGCTGATCTGGGTGCCTGGTCATTGTCGCATTTACGGCAATGAGCAGGCTGACTTATTTGCAAAGTCGGCCATAGTGCTCAAGAAGACTTGGGATGTTCCTTGTGATCTACAGTCGAGTCTCTCTCTTGGAAAGAAATACATTTTCTGTGGCAAGGTCAGTAGACCAGACTTAATATTCCAGCTTGTAAGCCGTACCTGGGTGACTGGGATACTGCCAACCACCCCAGTCACCTTGAAGAAAAGTATTGGCGAGGTTATGGCTTAATGCCACCGTGGTAACCCACATGAAACTGTATATGGAAAGACGCTTCCCCCCGGACTGCGACATCTGTGATGCGGTGTTATCTATCAGTCATATCATCTTGCGCTGTTGGCGATTTATTCGTGAACGTGCTTCGCTTATAAATTACTGTGGCGCAGCAGACGTCCCCTTCACCCTTTCCACCATTGTGGGTGATGGGGACATTGTTATGACTGATAAATTGATGGCTTTTTGAGAGAGACCGGGATTGATCAGAGTGAAGTGACTTTTTTACTGTATGGTTTTGGTTTGTACCGACTGTAAATATATATATATATATATATATATATATATATATATATATATATATATATATATATATATATATATATATATATATATATTGTACTATTAATTAGGGTTGACAATTGACCTATTTGAAAAAGTTCCTGCTTACGACTGATCTATTTCTAATATAGATGTCCCCTACATGAAACCCTGTTCCTCGCCTGACAGTCAACAGCTGATGAGTGCAAGTGTGCATTATAGAAAGATATTGGGCACTTGCATTCGATGATGGTCTGTTGGGCGAGGTACTTCACTTTTTGTACATATTATGTAAATACATTATACCATCTTGTTTAAGTTGTGCTAATTAGGGCCGACAGCTGACATGTAAGGAAATGTTCCTGACTTGTCTGTTTCTCTTTCATATATTGATGTTCTCAATATTAGGTTGTGCCTTGACTGACAGTCTCCAGGTGATGAGTGCAGGTATATAATTTAGAAAGGCATTACATATCTGAAGTCGATGGTGCTCTCTTGGTCGAGGTATTTTTACCATTAATGTAGATTTAGTTATTTGTCTCTTTAGGATTTTGTATAGGTTAGCGATTTGTCTGTTAGGTGATTAGTTTTAGGGTCTTTAGATTATGCATTATTTTTTTTTATAAGTAATGTAAGGTCTAAAAAATATAAAAAACAAGAAAACATAAATAAATAAAAGTACAAAAATAATAAAATGAAAATTATATACCGGGTATAAATATCCCATTGGATCCCAGAGCTGCTGGGCGAGGCAATGCACTGGGAGGGTACTAAGCGTACCGTCCTCCGCCTATCGGTTCATAGTCCCTACCCAGGGGTTCCCTACTTTATTAAGATTTGAAATTTCCCAGTTCTGTCCAGTACTCTGGACACTTGGCTCCAATGGGTTAAATATATATATATATATATATATAGATATATATATATATATATATATATATATATATATATATATATATATATATATATATATATATATATAGATAGATAGATAGATATAGATAGATAGATAGATAGATATAGATAGATAGATAGATACATAGATAGATAGATAGAAAGACGTACAAGTACGTGTGCATGAAAGTGTGTATGCAGATATATATATATATATATATATATATATATATATATATATATATATCTATATATATATATATATATATATATATGATATATATATATATATATATATATATATATATATATATATATATATATATATATATATATATATATATATATATATATATATATATGGCCTTAATGACCAGGGGCTTTGACCTCAATAGTAGGTACGCAAAAAATAAAAATGTTTCAAATTTCTAAGAGATTTCGTCTAATGAATAGCTAATTATATTTGCCTAATAATAACGAAATAAGGCCAGACAATTTTGAACTTTGTAATGTATCAGTCTTTGGAATATGAATTTACTGAGATTATTACGAAGCTATTTGGTTCTCCAGAGTGAAGCCCCCTTAGTCCGGGATCTACACTAGCTACTTGGAATGCGAATAGACACAAGCTCTCTCTCGGTGTGTGTGTGTGTGTGTGTGTGTGTGTGTGTGTGTGTGTGTGTGTGTGTGTGTGGAATACCTCATAATGTCTATGAGCTTTCAGTGTTATCATTTCTCAATGGATATTAAACAAAATGTTCCACCCGATGACGCGTGGGTTACAAAATGATGCTACGTGTTTTCTAATGTTACTTTGTTACATCCACAACAATCATTAATTACACTGGGAAACAAAAGTGCTCTATCAGTCATGTCCAAGGGATGAAAATACCTGTTCCTATTGTTTTGTTATTTTTTTTTCTGAAACCAGATGTCTATCTATCTCTCTGTCTATTGAAAGACGCCGTAACCACATAAGGGGTGGCCATAAACAAATTGCCTCCATGTCGCCCTGTCCCCCGCCATTTCATTGCTCTGCTTACACCCCCCTCTCTCATATACCTTTCCACTCCATCCCTCCAGCTCATCCTTGGCCTCCCCCTTCCTCTCCCCCCCTCCACCTCATCACATACACTCTCCTCGTCAGTCATGGCCAAACCACCTCGGTGTGTTTCTCCTAACGCTTCGTATCACATCCACATCCACACTACAACGCTTCTTGACTTCCTCAATTGTCAGTCTGTCTCTCCATGTGACTCCACATGCTCCTCTCAACCCATTTCCACTGCTCTCACTCTTGACTTCTGTCTCTCCAACAAGGTCCAAGCTTCACTTCCATACGTTAGAGTTGTATCACAATATTGTCATGTAGTAGCTTTTTCACTTCCATGCTCACTTCCCTGTTTCTTATCACTGCTTTCAGGAAACCAGCAACCTTTCTTCCCTGTTGTACCCTTTCAAGCACTTCACCCTCTAAACTTCCATGCTTACTCATCACACTACCCAGGTACTTAAACGCACTCACATTTTCCATATCCTTCTCATCCAACCTCACTGTACATTCACTGACTTCATTTCTCTCGAAGACCATAACTTTACTCTTCCCTACATTCACCTTTAGACTTCGTTTCATACATACTGTCCCAAACTCATCCACCAAACCTTGCAGCACCACTTCGTCTTCACTTAACAACACATTATCATCTGCAAACAACAGTACAGGAACTTTCCAAACACTGCCCTCTCTCACTAGGGCTGCTCCAACATCCACTGCCCTACCTTGTATCTCTTTTATAACCCCAACCATATACAGACTGAACAGCCACGGAGACATGACACATCCCTGTTTCAATCCAACATTCAAATAAAAAAAAAATCACTCAGTTCGCTATCCACACACACTGCAGCCTTAGCACCCTCATACATACTCTTCACGGCCATCAACAACTTCCCATCTACTCCATATATTCTTAATACTTTCCACAATCCTTGTCTATCCACCCTGTCATGTGCTTTCTCCCAGTCCATGAAGGCTGCATACAACTTATGTCCCTTCTTTAGACATTTTTCCATTAAAGATCTAAGAATGAATATCTGATCTACACATCGTTTTCCCTTCCTAAAACATCCCTGTTCTTCTGCAACTAATTCCTCTGTTATTCCCCTAACTTTGTCAATAAGTATTCTACCATATACTTTTCCTATTACACTAAGAAGACAAATGCCCCTATGATTACCACACACTTCTTTTTCCCCTTTTCCTTTTACAGGGGAATAATAATATTGTACCTGACTTCCAATGCTTCGGGACTCTACCTTCATATCATGCCAATCTGCACATCTTCCACATCCATTCTACTACTATCTCTCCCCCCATGCTTCAACATTTCACCACACACTCCATCAAGTCCTGGGGCTTTCCCCTTTTTAACTTTCTGCATTGCTTCCACAACTTCCATCCTACTGATTTCTTCATGTCTTCTCACGTCCTTTCTTCACCCAGCCATCTCCCGGCCATGTATACTTGCATCGCTTTCATCCTCTATGTTCAACAATTCCTTAAAGTGTTCTCTCCATCTGCTCACTTTTTCTCCATTCTCCACTAGTAATCTACCATTATTATCTCTCACTCCTCAATTAACTTCTTTGGCACCCTGTCTAACTCTCATTACCTCTTTCCAGAACATTTTAATACATTCCCTCCACTTTACACTCAAGTTCCTTCCAAATTCCTCATCCACTTTCTTCTTCTCTCTCTTATTGACACGTGGATTGCGAGCCACAGCTCAGGCTGGGTAGCATCGCATTTGAACCACAGCTCAGGCTGTGCTGGCAGTGTATCACCGCTAACTACTCCACCCCTATGCCACCTTACGCCTCGTGCTACACAAAGACAGAAAGAAGAGAGAGAGAGAGAGAGAGATAGTTTCTTTTCACCAGATGATACCCTGGATGTTTATCTTAAAGTTGATGGTAAACAAAAATCTTTTTTTTTTTTTTTTTTTTTTTTTTTTTTTTAGCTTCTCCCTTACGTAAACTTACGCACGGCCCTGTGCAAAAACAAAGAGAGAGAGATTGTTTCTTTTCACCGGTCTTCAAGTTTATAATAAAAATATATATATATTTTTTTTTGTGCACAATGGGGTGGGAAAAAAGGGTAATTGCGCAATCTTTTCACCTGCCTCTTTCTTTCTACATATAACTCTCTCTTCCGTCTCTCAGCATCTTCCACTCCCCTGTTTCTCAACCACTTACTGTATGTTTTCTCCTTTTGTGCCACAGTCTCTCTCACCTCTTCATTCCATCATGCTGTTCCCTGCACCCCCTTTCGTCTTCTTTTCACCCTACAGACCACCTCACATGCTGCACAGATTTCTTCTGTGAATATCTCGCACACACTTTCCACATCCCCCACCCGCTCCAATCCATATTTACTCAGTCGCTCCCCCACTTCCCTCTTTTATTCTGCCTTTTTTCCACCCTCTTGTAACTTTTCCACCCTCCTTGTATGAACTACTTTCTCCTGTCCTCTTCTATTTCTCCATTTCATTTAGACTCTGATTCTGACCACCACCAAGTGTCTTTCCAGGGAGGGGCACCAACCCTCCGCAAACCCACTTGTTGTGACGTAGGGAACACGTGTTGGTTGGTTACAAGGTTACCACACAGTGTTGTAAATGCTTTCCTGGTTTCCAGGAAATCATTGGGCTTGCCACTCAATGTAGAGCTACCCTAAAAGCAGAGTACCGCTACACTAAATAATGTTTATAAAAGTTCTCTATTAGGTAAGATTTTTTTTTTCCAGTGACATGCAGTTTGTTTTTTAATGCACCATAATATTTACACACTTATTAAAATGTGATAAAAAAGACAGACTTGTATCATAAAAAGTTGCATTGTTTGATTTCCTGTGGTACTTTGCCTAAGGAATGTCTCATAAGAATCCAGCTGTATACAGCCCAGCCTGTATACTGGAGTGCCAGGTGTCTTGGTAATGGTTTTCGTGTTAGAAGTGTCATGATGAAAATGAGGGGGAGGCAACAAGCAGGGGACGGGGAGGGTCGGTGGCAATGATCGATGCCACATATCGGGTGTATTATATTATTATTATTATTATTATTATTATCATTATTATTATTATTATTGGTATTATTATGTTTATTGTACCCACACAAAGTTCAAAAAAGTTTTTTTTTTTTTTTTTTTTTTTTTTTACGTGTGCAACAAGCAAAGTACTCCCACTAACAAAAGGTCGCCGAGAGTCCCTGCCAGGCATATGTTTACAAACATAGCCCATAGAGGGCGCAGCGCTCATCCACCACAGTGAGGGAGAAGGGAGGAGACGGAGAGGGGAAGAATGGCAACGAGACCTGGGAGGGAGAGAGAGGAAAAAAGACGGGTGACAGGGAGAGCCGAAGCGATGGTCGATGCCATATATCGAGTGTATTATTATTATTATTATTATTATTGTTGTTGTTATTATTATTATTATTGGTATTATTATTATTATTATTATTACTATTATTTTGTATAAGAATAAGAAAGAAGGACGTAATCCAGAGTTTGCCCTTAGAAAACGGCTGACATCCTCTGTACTGTATTTCTTCAGACTAATTCTAGACGATTTTTCTTGTGTAACGGAAGCACTAGTGATGTCCAAATGAAAAAGATTTGATAAAATCTAATAACCCATAAACAACGATTTTTGATCCAGACGATCAAAGAAGCCACAAGAATATTCCCATCTTGTAAGGGTTATGGAAATAAGAAATTAATTTTTTTTTTTTTTTTTTTTTTTTTTTTTTTGCCTATCGACCATTGAGGCCGGAGCCTCTGGTCATTAAGGCAAATATATATATATATGTATATATATTGACACATATATACATATATATACAAACATATATATATACATACATACATACATACACACATCCATGCAGATGAACATACACACTTTCATGCACACGTACATATATATATAATAATTTTTATTTTATTATTTTTTTGTAGTTTTATTTTTATTATTTTTATTTATTTTTTATATTTTTAACCTTATATTACTTATAAAAAAAATACCTAATTTAAAGACCCTAAAACTAACCACCTAACAGACAAATCGCTAACCTATACTAAATCCTAAGAGACAAATAACTAGGCCTACACTAATATTCAAAAAGCCTCGACCAAGAGAACACCATCGACTGCAGATATGTAATGCTTTTCTACATTACATACCTGCACTCATCACCTGATGACTGTCAGTCGAGGCACAACCTAATATAGGGGACATCAATATATGAAAGGGAACCAGACGAGTCAGGAACATTTCCATATACGTCAGCTGTCGTCCCTAATTAGAATAACTTAAGCAAGATAATATAATGTATTTACATAATTTATACAAAAATTGAAGAACCTCGCCCAGCAGACTACCATCGACTGCAAGTGCCCAATACCTTCCTATATTGCAAACTTGCACTCATCAGCTGGTGACTGTCAGGCAAGGAACTTGGCTTAATGTAGGGGACATCTATATTAGAAATAGATCGGTGGGAGGAGGAACTATTTAAAATATGTCAACTGTCAACCCTAATTAATATTACAATATATACATATTTACTTTTCATAAAAACCATAACCACACAGTAAAAAAGTCACATCACTCTGATCAGTCCGGTCTCTCTCAAGAAAGCCATCAATTTATCAGTCATAACAATGTCCCCATCACCCAGGATGGTGGAAAGGGTGAAGGGGACGTCTACTGCGCCGCAGTAATTTATAAGTGAAGCGCGTTCACGAATAAATCGCCGACAGCGCAGGATGATATGACTGATAGATAACACCGCATTACAGATGTCACAGTGCGGTGGGAAGCGTCTTTCCATATATGGTTTTATGTGGGTTACAATGGTGGCATTCAGCCGTAGCCGTGCCAACACTTTTTCTTCTAGGCGACTGGGACGGTTGGCAGTGTCCCAGTCGCCCAGGTACGGCTTACAAGTTGGAATATTTAGTCTGGTCCACTGACCTTGCCACAGAAGATTTATTGATTTCTTTCCGAGAGATAGACTCGACCGTAGATCACGAGGAACGTCCCAAGTCTCCTCGAGCTCTACAGCCGACTTTGCAAGTAAGTCAGCCTGCTCATTGCCATAGATACGACAATGACCAGGCACCCAGATCAGCGTGAATGACTTGTTGCATGAATGCAACTTATTAACGATGCGGCCCTGGATCTCGTGAGAGTCCGTAGTGCAAGATGCAATTGCCTGAAGGGCTGATTTTGAATCTGAAAATATGACAAATAAGTCGTGTCTAGAATTGAGAGCATAGTCTATGGCTTTGTCAATAGCAAAAAGTTCTGAAGTAAACACAGATGTATGAGTCGGCAACCGATACCTGAGGGCACATTCAGTCGACCACACACTTGCACCCACACATTCACTCGACTTGGAGCCATCGGTGTACAATTGATGGGACCCCAAGTGACGAACAATGATGTTACGAAACAAGTGGTGGACCTCCGCCTCCGGCGCCTTGGCCTTTGGTGCTGGGAGCCATGTAACATCGACTGTAAAGCCGGGTGGCTCCCAAGGCGCTATATTTTTAAGCACCAACTTGTCACAGTCACTGGGGTCCACATCAAGCTCCTGAGTCAGTAAGTGGAGGCGAGTGGCAAGTGGCCGACGCACCCCCCGCAGAAGGTGGTGGTATTGACGCAGGGGGGTACAGGCCACATTGCCGATATTACTTTTTCTTAATGTCCTTATGCCGTAGGACAACGCCAGGTGGTCACGGCGAATACGGAGGGGAGGCACATTCGCCTCCACTTCCATACGAGCTACACGGGTACACCGGACAGCTCCAAGACACATTCGCAAACATTTATTCTGTAACACATCCAATCCTTTCAGAGTGGCATCGGATGCCGAGCCATACACCTGTGCGCCATAGTCTAGCTTTGATCGAATAAGGGACTTATACACCATTAATAAAGATTTTCTGTTGGCACCCCAGGTAGTACCCGCTAGGTACTTGAGGACATTTAACGGTTTATCACAACGAGCAAGCAAAGTATTAACGTGAAGTTTAAAATTCATTCTACGATCAAAATGTATTCCTAAAAATTTTACAGAATTTTGAAAAGGTACCGCCTGATTATCCAAAGTTAAGCACAAATTAGGTACGTTACGATTAGTGAAAACTATAGCGGCACACTTACGGACGGAAAACTTAAATCCCCACTGCAAGGCCCATTGGTGGACGGAGTCAAGGGCTGCCTGAATCCGCCCAGCCGAAAATTGTGCATTACGGGAAGAGTGCCATATTGCACAATCGTCAGCGTAGAGTGAGTATTTAAGATTCCTCGGGATGGGAGCCGATGACAGAATATCATTGATCATAATACTAAATAAGGTAGGACTAAGGACACTTCCCTGCGGCACCCCGTTTTCCTGGATAAATATATCTGATGTTACGTTACGGGGCAATTTGACAGAGAAAGTTCTGTCCCTTAAGAAATTTGAAATAAAAACAGGCAAATTTCCTCTTAAACCATAAGCATAGAGCTTCATTAGTATACCGTGTCGCCATGTCATGTCATAGGCTTTATGGATGTCCAAGAACACCCCTATCATGAATTCTTTATTGGCAAATGCCTCTGCAATACAATGCTCCAAATTCATTAAATGATCTAGTGAACTTCTGTATTTACTGAAGCCACATTGTTGATCATTTAACAAATTCTTCGACTCTAAAACAAAAAGAAGCCTATTGTTAACCATACGTTCCATGACCTTACATAGACAAGAAGTCAACACAATAGGACGAAATGAAGTGGGATTCATAAGACGACCAGCCTCTTTGGGTATCGGTATGACGTGCGCAAAGTGCCATGAGTTTGGGAACGTTCGAGACGCCCAAATCTCATTGTACAGTGCTAACATCTTAATCAGGTTGTCCTGATTAAGATGCTGGATCATACCGTACGTGATGGTGTCTGGTCCAGGGCTGGTGTCTTTACAGGATTTAAGGGCAAGGAGCAGTTCATCTAGCGTAAACTCTTGGTTGTACGGGGAGTTTACGTCTTCTGTGGCAAAGTCTAATATCTGTAGCTCAGCCGTGCGTTTATGATGTTGGAAACGCGGGTCATAATTGGCTGAGCTACTTACATGAGAAAAACTCCTGGCGAGGATGTTAGCAACGTCCACGGGCTCGTCATAGATGTTATTATTTATTTGCAAGGTGGTAATGGGGAAATATGGGCCTTTATTATTTAATATTCTTATGGTGGACCAGACTTTACGTAATGGTGTCGTACGAGTCACCGTGGACACAAAGGACCGCCAGGAGTCACGTTTGGCCCTTCTTATTATTCTCCTTGCCTCAGCCCGTGCCTGTTTGTATGCAATAAAATTTTTCTCAGTGGGCTGACTATCAAAAATCCTGTATCTCCTATTGCGTTTTCTTAATGCTTGTCGGCAATCCAGCGTCCACCAATGTGCTCTATGCTTCGCATGAACTGTAGAAGTCTTGGGAATAGCAGCCTCAGCTGCGTGTAATATGGAAGTAGTTATATTTTCGACCTTAACATCTATGGTCTCCCCAGATATATCTAAATTGGCGATCCTTGAGAAGGATCCCCAATCTGCTTTCTTATAGTTAAATTTTGGAGGTGGAGGGTCCGAAATGATGTCGCATGTATAAGAAAGACAGATGGGTAAATGATCACTTCCCAAGGAGTCGTCGTAAGGGTCCCATGAGAGATCTTGATGTATACCAGGGGAGGCCAAAGATAAGTCAATGGCCGAAAAGTTACCAGTACGATCATCTACACGAGTCGCTCTACCATCGTTCAGAAGACAGAGGTTGGACTGTAGTATTAGGTCGGCTACTTGCTCCCCACGACCATCGATCCTCAAGCTACCCCATTGATAGTGATGGGCGTTAAAATCGCCCAACACTAACTTATTCCCAGGGAGATGTTCAACTAGTGAATTTAAAGCATCACTATCAATGGGGCCATGTGGAGGACAGTACAGAGAGCAAATAGACAGATACGTGTTATTAAATTTTATTCTGCACGCGACAGCTTCCAGAGTAGAATTTAGAATCACTTCCGTTTGTGGGTGTGATTTATGTGTGTATATGGCTACTCCGTGACCTTCATATCTTCTATACGAGTGGTAGTGTTTGAACTGTGGAGGATCAGGGTGATCCTCCAGGCGCGTCTCCTGTAAACAAACAACGTCTGGCCTATGTATAGAAAGCAAGATTGCTATATTGTGTAACTTATTCCCAATACTTCTACAATTCCACTGTAGTATAGTGAATGCGGCGATTTAAGATTTTCGTTGGGGGCCAGTGTGCTTCGTCTTTTTTTGTCGCCCGCCAGAAGGCGAGCGACTACCAGGGGACCTATCCCTGTGCTTGTTCATGGAAACCTCCATATTATCGTCAATTAAGAGGTTCCCAGACTCCCCCGAGGAAGAGCTAACCTTCCTCTCCCTCGCTGGAGTGGGAACTGGAAGAACGTGAGGACGAGACTGTTTTGTGAGGGTGGTCAGATTAATCTTATCAGACTTGTCGGGCTTCGATTTTTGCCGCACCGACTGCGAAGGAGCAGCGGCAGCCTGAGAGTAAGAAGTGGCGACAGGGATGTCTGTAAGAGAGTTGGAACGTACAGTACAGGGGGTCTAGACTTAGAGGTAGGGCATGTGGCATGTGGAGCGAAGGTAAGGTCAGTCTGTGTCTCCACAGTGCACATCACGGGACGGGACACAACCGCCGATGCATAGGAGACATTAGGCTTGGGAGTTGCATGCAACTCCTTCACCTTCTTCCTAGCATCGTAAAAGGATATGCCCTCAGTCGCTTTCACTGTGCAGACCTCTTTCTCCTCCTTCCACTTGGGACAAACCCTCGAGGAAGTGGAGTGAGCATCCTTACAGTGAAAGCAGCACTCAGTCTCGGATGTACAGTTGTCAGCAGAGTGACCTACAGCCGCACACTTGCCACACACGATGTTGGAAGCCCGACAAGCCTTTTCATGATGTCCATAGAGCTGACATTTTGAACAACGAAGGGGATTCGGGATGTACGGTCTTACATTTACAATTTCATATCCTACTTTGACATTTGTAGGTAGCAAAACTTTGCCAAAAGTGAGGATAACTGTGGCTGTCTTCGTCCTTACACCTTCCTGATAACGAGTGATGAATTTGGCATCAATTACATCCTGATGAGCAAGTTCCTGTATGATTTCTTCCTCACTCATCACCATGAGATCCCTGCAAGTGATAACACCCTTGCAGGAATTCATGGATGTTGGGATCTTGGCCTCGATATCATGACAGTGAAACTTACGCAGCTTTAGCAAGTCTTTCACCTGAACAGAATTGAATGTCTTTACTAGGAGGTCTCCATTTCCAAGTTTTTTTACTTGTTCCACCTCTCCCGCACAGTGGTCAATCACCTTCTTGACAATGAAGGGATTGAGTCTGGACAGGGGAGTAGAACCTAGCGCATGAAGAGTTACAAAGGTCGCGTTATTTACAGGGATGTCAAGCGGGGAACGAGTCTGGCGTCCGTCAGTCTGGGGCCGGTCAGTAACGGTCGGAGTGTCGTCAGGACTACCTCCCCCCCTGAAGGGGGAGGAGGCAGTAGGGGGGTCCATCATAGCTACCACTTCCCCCGTAAGGGGGAAGTGGGAAGAAAGAGAAAAACAACCAAGGGATAAATTGCCCGGGGAAAAAACACCTAGTCTGAGATTACCCTCTCAAACCACTCTCGGGAGGACGCGCCCGTGTATACCTCACACCCCAGAGCGATCAGTGGGGGGTACACTCCAGAGGTGAGTAAGCAAAGGCAATCTCAGGAAACAGATATAGACACTTACTATATCTACTAAGGCCAGGGAGGAAAATGAGATCTAGCTAACCTAACTTTATTGAAAAACGCCCTAGTGGCGAGGAAAACAAAAAGCTAAGGCCGGTGAGGCAACCCTGCAGCTAGACGAGAGCTCAGAAACACGTCCTCACTCCAGCCCATACCCCACTGACCGCAGAAATTAAATCAATCGTGTCATGTAATATGAAGGTAGACTGCAAGGTAAAAGGGCGTTAACTAAGAGAGAGAGAGAGAGAGAGCAAGTGAAACGCGTAAAGGGCGATATATATTGGTGGTAAGTATTTGAGAATCATATCATTATATATTTCAGAAACTGGAGGATGAAACGGGGTGCAATAATTTTATTGTTGACATATGTTATGTATTACTGTTGCTTTGGCTGTGATGCTATAGCCCTACGGTCATTGAACGGCTGATATGATCAGATAAACCTATGGGAGTCGTCATATCTGTTGCAAAAGCCATAAACTTGATAAGTAATGTTATGAAATAGTTGATACATGCTTCAGATACGTATCCCTGTTTATCTATGTAATTATTTATACGTTACGTATATTGCATTTTCACACTTGTGGGAAAACCACAATAACAATAAAAGAAAGATACTTTAAAAAGTACACACTCCAAAATATATATATATATATATATATATATATATAGATAGATAGATAGATAGATATAGATAAAGATATATATAATCCTAAGTTGACCCATGAGAAGCGTAAGAGCCCGGGGCTAGGCAAGTTGGTCCTGACATTTAACATGAGAGTGACCAACCTCACTCATCCCTAAGTGGCATTACGTGAGCAATAACCCCAACCATCCCTTGGATGTAAACGTACACCGGCTCAATCCGATTGGAGCACCGCAATTACCCACTAAACAACCAGGAGCCATAATCTGATTATATGGATACCACCCACCTTAGTAAATGGTTTCCTGGCATACAGCAAACCATTTAGCTTGTCAGTCAGTGTAGAGTCCCCCATAGGCAGAAGGTGCTGCGTAACAGCAACTCTTCTTATTACACTCAACACCTCACAGCTCTTACCTGTGGGCCAAGCACATGCTTAGGTGTACATCCCAAACTATATCCCAGCCTCGCCGCCACACTCGGTCGGTGAAGAGTGAAATCAAAACGTCCAAACGAGACTTCCCTTTATTCTTGAGGGTGCTCTCCCAGTGGCTGTAGCGGCTGAGAGCTTACCCCGAAAACAATACGAAGGGTGACCACCCTTATGGCATCTGTCAAACAAATGAACATCACATTACAGTATCACATCCTTTATCACAATAGGATTATGTCATCACACAGGATTGCACAGTATATTCCTTAAGCTTAGATCCCTTTGGCATACAGAAGATACATGATACATCTATCATAATTCATGCATATACGGTACACAACACTTCCTTCCCCTTGAAAAAGAGTAGACACAATGCAAAATATACTGAACAAAATAATCCAGTAATCACTTAGAAATTTAATATTGTGTCTTACAAACCTAATATCTTACAGATCTAAGCTTGCAGGAGGTACACCTCTCTTAGCCCTTGGTGAGAGTTTTTTGTGAACTCTTGGTGTTAGGGGAACTCCTCCAGTAATTTCAAGTTCAATGGAATGTTCAGGAGTAGTTCTTTGCTTATCAGGTTGTACTGCGGAAGCTAAGCATGGGATGGGATTTTCAGGAATGGGTACATGCATATCAGGTTGTACTGGGGAAGCTGACCTTTGGATGGGATCTTTGGGTATTGGCATAGTAAGTTTAGACCTATCACATGAAGGGAGTAACTGATCTACATGTCTCTTTACAGAACTTCCATTAGTTTGACCTTCATAATGCATATTTCCTACTTTCTTCTTAACCTTACCAAAAGTCCATCTCTCTGGTGTGCAATAAGAGCGTACCATAACTGGTGAGGACTCCGGAAAACTCCTCACTTTACTTTGATCCATGAGGTGTTTCCATCCCTGGGCTTCAATCTTACTTTGGAAATCTGGTAACATCAAGTTTATTTCTAAGTCTTCTTCCCATCAAGAGATATGAAGGTGGTACCCTTGTAGTTCCATGTGATGTAGTCCTATAAGCTAAAAGGAACATATTGATACATGAGGAAACATTGGAGGATGTAGCCTGTCTGCACTTCATATTTTGTTTAAACGTTTGAACAAATCTCTCTGCTTCTCCATTAGTAGCTGGGTGACATGGTGCAGACAAGCTATGTTGTATGCCATTTATCTTCAAAAATTCCTTAAATTCCTGGGAAGAGAACTGAGGGCCATTATCTGACACTATGCATTCTGGTATTCCATGGGTGACAAATATTGACATAAGTGACTTAATAGTGGACAAAGCAGTAGATGACTGGGTTGGGATCACCTCTGGCCACTTACTATATGCATCTACGACAACCAAGTAATGATGACCTAAAAATGGGCCAGATAATCTACGTGTAGTCTTTGCCACGGCTGTTTTGGTCTTCCCACGGATGCATACGGCACTTGGACGAGTCATTTTGTTGTATGGCATACTGGGGACATTTCTTTACAATCATTTCAGTATCTTTGTCCACACCAGGCCACCACATGAATGATCTAGTTATGGCTTTTGACCTGACTATCCCTTGATGATCTGCATGAATCTCTTCTAATACTCTTTGCCTCAGTGTCTCAGGTATGATTACTCTGGATCCTCTCATGATACAGTTTTGCTCAACACTAAGTTCTGGCCATATAGCTTTATAAGGCTTACATCTTTCACTAAACATCATTGAATCTCTATCAGTGACAAGGCTTTGTAGAACGTGAGACAATACTGAATCTTTACTAGTACTCTTTGCTACCATGTCAGCTGTTAAGGGGAAATTGCAAGCATCAACCAATAGAATACCATTCTCAGTTTCAGGCAAAAGCTATCGGCCTTTCGGTACCGTCAGGCATTACATGTGGAAGTACAGCACCCACACCTACAGGTGAAGCATCACAAACTAATACAACAGGTAACTCTTTCTGAAAATGTACTAAAAATTTAGGTGAAACTATCTCACTCTTGATTTTATCAAATGCCTTCTGACATTCATCTGACCAAACCCATGGTGCATAGTTCATGTAATGGGTGTGCAAATGTAGCCAGGTCTTTCAAGAATCTACCATAAAAAGTCACTAATCCCAGGAAAGACTGTAACTCTTTAACATTCTCGGGTGTCTTTGCATCCAGAATTGCCTTTACCTTCTCACCTGTCTTGTGGATACCTTGTCCATCTATCACAAATCCCAAATACTCCACTGAAGATACTTGAAACTGACACTTGTCCTTACGGATCTATAGACCGTTGTCCTTTATGCGCTGTAACACTGCCTTCAACCTCAATTGGTGTTCTTTAGGGTCTTTATCTGCAACTAAAATACCATCAATGAAGCAAAATACTCCGGGCAATCCTGTAAATATCTTAACCATTGTTTGCTTCCATAACGTGGGGCTACTAGCTACTCCAAAGGGCAGTCTTTGTGAACGAAAAAGTCCTAAACGTGTGTTAAGTGTGCATAATTCCTGTGACTTTTCGTCCAAAAGCAATTGTTGGAAGGCATGTTTCAAGTCTATCTTAGAGAATATTTTGCAGTTCCCTAATGAAGAAAACATCTCTGCTGGGTTGGGTAAAGGGTGCCGTGCCACTTGCAGCTGCGGATTGTGCGTTACCTTGTAATCACCGCATAATCTAATTCCACCATCTTTCTTAGCTATGGGAACTAACGGTGTACCCCAGTCAGAATAGGTCACCCTTTTCCATCTACCCTCAGCCTCTAACCTGCGTATCTCCTGCTCCACTGAGGCCTTCAATGCAAAAGGTATCTGCCTAGGAGCATAAATTTCTGGCTGTACATCTGGCTTAAGGAATACAGAAGCCTTTACATTTTTCACGGTACCTTCACCTTCCTTGAATAATTCCAAGCTGTGTTAAAACCTCTATCAAAGATGCCTGATCATGGTCATGTCTGTCTATCTGAAAAATATTGGACCAATCAAGCTTAATCTTCCTGAGCCAATCTATACCTAGTAATGTCTGTCCTGGGCCATTACAATGGTAAGTGGTAAATCCTTAACAAACTGAGAACCATACTCAACATTCACATTAGCAGAACCTACAACATCAATATTTTTGTTACTGTAATCTTTCAAGATCTTGTTACATGGCTCTACCACTAGGTTAGGTATGTTCTCAGCTACGTCTCGTGGGATGATGGAGACATCAGCTGCTGTATCAAGTTGCATAACAACTGGTTGTTGATTTATGTTGACCTTTAGCATTATTTTGTCTCTTTGTCGACTGACTGAATTAACACTAAAAGCAAATTCCACTTCTGCTTCCTGACTCTGCACCTTAGTCTGACTCTCACTGGTAGATGCAGGGCTAGTGTAATCTGATTCCTGCGTGCTATGTATCTTTTGGTGACCCTTACTCTTACAAAACTTGCCGAACTGACCCATCCTACCACACTGGTAGCACTTTTGACCACTGGCAGGACATTTCTCACGGTCATTTGGGTAGTGACCCTCCTTACCACATCTTGACTTAGCCCTGCCTGATGTGTGCGACTGCTTGTTCTCTTGTGTATGGTTAGGCTTAGTCTGCTGAAATTGGAGTTTAGGTTTGGGTCTGTGACCAGCAAAAACTTTGTTCACCTATGGTGTCATTGTGGATCTACCCTCAATAGTGCTAGCCTGCAAATTAGCTACCTCTAATGCTCTAGCTATCTCCTGGGCCTCGTTTAATATCAGATTTTTTTCTTGCAATAATTTTTTCCTCAACTCACTTGACTTACACTTAACACTTATCTAATCAATAATGACATCATCTGCATCCCGAAATTCACAGGTGGATGCTAGCTTATGCAACCTGGTTACAAAAGAATCTATGGTCTCGCTTGGTTCCTGTGTACACTGCCAGAACAGAAATCTCTCAAACCTAACATTAACCTTTGGTGCAAAATACTGGCTTAACACTGTCTTAGCGGCCTCTAAAGTGTCATCTGTGGGTTTAAGGGTTGCAAATATTTCCTCCACCTCTCTGCCAGCTACATGTAACAAAAGAGCTCGCTTCTGTGGAGTGTCTTTAACACCTGTTGCTAAAATGTAATACTCAAATGAAGTGGGCCATTGCTTCCACCATTGTGTGACTGATGATGCATCTTCTGACACTGCAAATGCCCGGGGTGCCGGGACATCTAACACCATGGTGGCTGGTGTACTGGGAAGACGTGAGTTTGCCAAGCGTCCTTTCTCCTTGGTGCCAGCCTCACATCCTGGTGGGAACCGTCCACTCTCGTCGCCACTGTTGTATATCACCAACTCTTCTGATTTCACTCAACACCTCACAGTTCTTACCTGTGGACCAAGCACATGCTTAGATGTACATCCCAAACTATATCCCAGCCTCATCGCCACTGTTGTGTATCAACAACTCTTCTAATTACACTCAACACCTCACAGTTCTTACCTGTGGGCCAAGCACATGCTTAGGAGTACATGTACATCCCAAACTATATCCCAGCCTCGCCGCCACACTCGGTCGGTGAAGGGTGAAATCAGAAGTCCAAACGCGTCTTCCTTTTATTCTTGAGGGTGCTCTCCCAGTGGCTGTAGCGGCTGAGAGCTTTCCCAGAAAACAATACGAAAGGTGAACACCCTTATGGCATCTATCAAACAAATGAACATCACATTACAGTATCACATCCTTTATCACAATAGGATTATGTCATCACACAGGATTGCACAATATATACCTTAAGCTTTGATCCCTTTGGCATACAGAAGGTACATGATACATCTATCAGAATTTATGCATATACTGTACAGTATGCAACAGAAGGAATTGGAAAGAATGAAAGAAAGATAAAAGAGGGAGAGTCACCCGTAGGCAGAAGGACGAGGAAAGAATGAAGTAAAGAAAGACAGAAGAGGAAGGAAAAAAAGGAGGGAAGAGAGGAAAAGGCAAACACTCGAGAGCAGCATTACATCAAGTGAGTGGATGATGAGCGCCCCCATCTACCACCTACATATATATATATATATATATATATATATATATATATATATATATATATATATATATATATATATATATATATATATATATATATATATATATATATATATATATATATATATATATATATATATATATATATATATATATATATATATATATATATATATATATATATGGGTCCTCTGTGGTACAGTGGTAGAGTGTGCGTTTCGTACACGGGTGAACCAGGGTTTGCGCCCCGCCAGAGTAATAAACTTTGAGAACTTTGAGAGTGTTCACCCGGCCACGTACTGAATTGGCGGACACAAAGGTGCTGTGGTTGAACCAATGTCGCTTACTGTAAAGTATGCTTGCACCCAGTCGGCTTGCCTGGGCCGATTACACTTGGTTCACAGACTACACACACATCCAAAGCCACTCCAACACTACAGTTACACTTACAAGCACATCTCACCCTACATATAATCTCTACCAGACAGCCTAAGCCACTTGGTAGAGATACATTGGCTGTATCGTCCCGAGCTCGGTCGGGATAGGCCGGTCCTGCAGTGGATACTCAAACAGCTGATGATGATGATGATGATGATATATATATATATATATATATATATATATATATATATATATATATATATATATATATATATATATATATATATATATATATTTACATATATATATATATATATATATATATATATATATATATATATATATATATATATATATATATATATATATATATATATATAGTCATTAGCATATAACTCTTACTTAAAATCAAAAACACCTGAATCACTCTCCCAATTTAAAATTGCTAGAAATCATGCAAAAGCAGTATTAAATCTATCTAAATCAAACTTTCTTCAAAAGCAAGCATTAAAACTACTTAACAACCCTAATGACAATAGAATATTCTGGTCAACTCTTAATTCTTTCAATAATAACTTTAACAAGTCATCTTCCATTCCCCCACTAAAATCTTCAGATGGCAATATTACAAATGACCCACGTGGGAAAGCAGATATCTTTGCTAGTACCTTTGCAAGAAACTCTACCATAGATGATACCAGCCAGAATGTCTCAGTACTGGAACTTGATTCTCCCGAAATTGCTTCACTTAAAATACAGACAAGATTTGTAAAATCCATCCTAGACAATTTACCTACCAACAAAGCTCCAGGTCCAGATGGAATTCCGCCAATTGTTTTGAAAAAGTGTTCCCCTGAACTTGCCTCTGTCCTAGCTAAATTATTCAGACTATGCATACGTACTTCTTTATTCCCAAATTCATGGAAAGAAGCCAATATCCACCCAGTTCCGAAGAAAGGAAGTTCGTCTGACCCCTCCAATTACAGACCAATAGCTATCACATCTTCACTTGGTAAGGTATTTGAAACTTTAATTAACAAGCATATTGTTAAACATCTTGAATCCAACAACTTAATTAATGATAGACAATACGGTTTTCGCCACGAAAGATCCACCATTGACATACTCAATCTCTTAACTCATACCATCCATCAATCAATTGATCTTTTTGGAGAAACTCATGCAGTAGCTCTTGATATCTCTAAAGCTTTCGACAGAGTATGGCACCGTTCCCTGCTGTCCAAACTCCCTTGCTATGGACTAACGTCTTTTGTTCCTTTGATTTCTTCTTATCTTAGTGACAGGAAAATAAGAGTAAAAGTAGATGATGTATATTCGAATTTCCACTCAATTAACGCCGGCGTGCCGCAGGGATCAGTTCTGACGCCAACCCTATTTCTGGTTCATATTAATGATCTCTTATCTGTCACTCACAATCCCATTCACTCATATGCAGATGACTCAACACTACATAGTTCATTCACGCTCAGACATCCATTTACAAAGTCTCATATCTCTACCTCTCAACTCAATACAGCCATCTCCATAAATCAAGATCTATCTACAATCAGTGAATGGGGACATAACAACCTTGTCTCTTTTAATGCTAGTAAAACTAAATATATACAGTTTACTAATAGACAGATATTGCCAGATTCGTACATTACCTTCAGTGCTACTAATATTCCCATCTCCAAAAGTATTGAAATTCTTGGTGTCTCACTTAACAGTGCCCTCAGCTGGACCTCTCATGTCAGATCACTTGCTAAAACCGCCTCAAAGAAACTTGGATTATTGTACAGAGTCCGTAACTTCTTCGCCGATGAGCAGTTAGCTATAATTTATAAGAGTCATGTGCGCTCTCAGCTTGAATATTGCTCACCCTTGTGGAATGGCTGTGGAGAGGTTGCATTAAGACAACTAGACAAAATTCAGAATAAAGCTGTTAGAATCATTAACAACCCTGCCATTACATATAAACTACCTCCCCTGCAAGTAAGAAGGAATGTTACCTCCCTTGCATTATTTTACAGATATTTTTATGGCAAATGCTCAGACGACGTTGCGTCCATGGTGCCACCTCTCCATGCCTTCCCTCGTGCTACACAGGCATCTGGTAGCGCTCATGACTGGAATATCACTCAACCATATTGCAGAACTTCCGCCTATCAGAATTCTTTCATTCCCCGAACTGCATCTCTCTGGAACTCGCTTCCCCAGAGTTGTTTTCCTCCAAATTTCAACCTACAACTGTTCAAGTCTAACTGTTACAGATATTTTATGAACAGAGGACACCAGTAATCTGGTGTATGGATTATTTTTTTTTCTCCATTTGTTTTTCCTTCCTCCGTTCTGTTATTTAAAAATATATATATATATATATATATATATATATATATATATATATATGGAGCCTCTGTGGTAGAGCGTGCGTTTTTGTACACGGGTGAGCCAGGGTTCGCCCCCCGCCAGGGTAATACACTTTGGGAGTGTTCACCCAGCTACGTACTACTTTGGCGGACACAAGGGGTGCTGTGGTTGAACCAGTGTCGATGACTGTAGAGTATGCTTGCACCCACTCGGCTTGCACGGGCCGTACAGACTACATACACATCCAAAGCCACTACAACACTACAAGTACACTTACAAGCAATTCTCCCCCTACATACAGTCTCTACCAGACAGCCTAAGCCACTTGGTAGAGACACATGGGCTTTATCATCTCAATTTCGGTCGGGACAGGCCGGTCCTGCAGTGAATACTGAAACGGCTGATGATGATGATGATATATATATATATATATATTAGTAGGTAATTTTATTGCATTACATAATATGGCTGTAAAGTGCATAATTATATATCATGTAATGGGATTCCTGCTATATAGTCGAGAATTATGACTTGTTAACCAAGAAAAAAAAACATGATGAATAATGTCAACTAAATCATGTTTAACTCATGTTTCTTTGTCTAAATTTAACCTTGATATTCCGTATAATATCACTATTTCCTTTTGGTGATTCAGTAGGATGAGCAACCTCCTCGTGCATCTGTTACTTCTTGAATCCTGTTTGGCATTGATTTTACAAAGTCGGCACATATATCTGGGTGCCGACTTATACCTTCCCAAACATCCTGTCCGTGAAGCACAATGACAACTTTAGTACATTCTTGTCCGATCCCACTCCTGAACCATTATAGCCCATATGTTTTCAGCTGGATTCATATCACACCCTTTCGCTGGTGAATCGATGATGTTTCGATGAGAGTTTCACCCTGAATCTGTACACGGGTCCAGAATCTTGCCCTAACAACCTCAGTCTGGTACATGGTCCCAAACCTGCACTCCAGCACTTCAATTAGGGACTGATAGTTGTTTCTCTTTTCCACTGACATCCGCCCAAGTATCTCCACTGCATCACCCTTAAGGCTAGTAACAAGCTGCACTGCCCTCTGCCTATCATCCCAACCTCTCTGATCAGCAAGTAACTGAAATTGCACATGGTAAGCTTCCCAAGATACTTTGCCATCAGATTCCTGAGGTTTCTTATTGATTGGACCACCACTGTAGCCATGAATTTCACTGGATTCAAGCCTAAAATTAGGGCATCATAATTAAGTCCAAGACTTAAAATTTGGATTACTCTGCCCTGTATGTCTGGGATTCGTCAAAATTCACCATAAACTGTCCATTTTATTTTATATGCTCCATGGTCACTAACCTGAGGCTAAGCATTGCAATATTTCTCTACAGCCTCATTTCTCTCACCAAATTACCTGCACATGGTCGGCTACATGCTTCAACTGGTCATCTACATGCTGTCTGCACTCTATTCCCTCCCTAATCTTCGACTGGTTGTCTTCATGCTGTCTTCACTCCATCACATCACTGCTTACCTCTCACTTCTGCTGCTTTAGCTCAATATATACTTCCTCCTTCAACTGTTGCTGTTCTTCCTTAATTTCCCCCATGAAGGTATCTAGCTGTCCCTGCATCCTCAATTGGCACTCCTGTTGCCTCTTGAAGTCATTCACATCGTTCATTTTGTTCTTCTCTTTGTACCTGTAGTTGTTTTCTAAGTTTGATCTTGAGCTCTTTCTGTCCTTCACTTTGTTTTTGTAATAGCTTCATGATTGCAGCCAGGGACACCTCCTCCTCCTCCTCCTGCCCAAGTTAAAATTTTGTCAGCACACCCCTTTTGCTCCGTGTCGAAGATTAGACTCACTGGAGCACTTAATGATCCACGATTCTGACACTACTGTCATGTCCCCATCCTACACTGCCACAGGCTCCAACAGCATTAGTAAAGTATAGGAAGGAAGGAGTTGTTCTTCCTACGATCAACCTTTCGGTGTGCAACAACAAGATTGGCTCAGGAGTGGTAAATAAACACTGACTTCTCAAGTTCACTGTCTTTATTCACCAAATACACTTAACCCCTTTGCACACTGAAAGTTTTTTGTAAGTGTGTGTGACATGATCAAAGAAAATGCCATGAGGGCAGGCTGGACTCATGCACAATGGAAAACATTCCCAAATATTTTATTTGTCCCCAAAATTGTTTATCATGGTATATTTTGTATACCATCATCTTCCCTGATGTTTATACTATACAATATGATAATAATAATTGATGAGTAAATATAATAATAATTGATGAGCACATATAATAATAACTGATGAGTAAAAGTACTATGAAAGTACTGAAATGTGGTGAGAATACTGTTGTTTAACAGTGAAAATAACTGCCCTACACCCTAGTGCAAAACTGTGCCCATACAGTGCAAGAACTAAGCATATGTCTAGATGCAGAATTTCATGAGTTTGCATGTGGTGTTGTTGGAATTCTGATATGACCAGTAGTTTTCGAGTAAATCACCAAAAATTGCGCCCCCTCAACCAAAATCTAAGAGAATGCTGACTATTTGAGAATGTTGGCCTTGAAATAGACACCCTCCCCTATGATGCACCAAGGATTGATGCACTTTATGCTAAAACTTTTTTTTTGATGAATATTTTTGTCCAGAATTGCCTAATTGGCATCCATCCCTTCACGCCAACACTGACAATTGCATCATAGTGCGTCATTGGTTCCTCGTCAGCTTAACACTGTTTTGCTTGTTTTGAGTCATCAGGAGTGAATGGGATAATAATTTGCAATGTGTACTTTTTAAACTATCTTTTTTTATTGTTACTGTGGTTTTTCCCACAAGTATGAGAATGCAATATACGTAATGTATATTTACTTAGATAAGCAGGGATACCTGTCTGAAGCATGGATCAACTATTTCATGACATTATATATAAAGTTTATATCCTTACACATTTGACTTTAGAACATGGCTTTTACAAAAGATATGATGACTCCCATAGGTTTATCTAAGCATATCAGCCGTCCTATGACTGTAGGGCTATCGCATCACAGCCTAAGCAGCAGTAATACATAACATCTATCGACAATAAAATTATTCTAGCCCATTTCACCCTCCAATTTCTGAACTATGTAATTATACGATTCACAAATACATACCGCCAATAATTCACAAATTCTTACCACCAGTAATTCACAGATGCCACCAACAGACATCACCCTTTACATGTTTCACTTGCTCTCTCTCTCTCTCTCTCTCTCTCTCTCTTAGTTAATGCCTATCTACCTTGCACTCTATCTTCATATTATCTTACACGATTAATTTAATTTCTTATTTTCTTAACTCTTAAATGATGGGGAATTTCTTGTGGTTCTTTGATTGTCTGGATCAAAATCGATCCATTGTTTATGGGTTACTAGACTCTATCAAACCTTTAACACTGGGACATCACTAGTACTTCAGTCACACAAGAAAAATCGTCTTGAATTAGCCAGAAAAAATACAAAAGATATCAGCAGGTTTCTAAGGGCTAACACTGAAATATGTCCTTCTTTCTTATACTTATTTCAGACATAATAATAATAATATCAATAATAATAATAATAATAATAATAATAATAATAATAATGGTAATACTAATAATAAAAATTATTATAAACCCGATATGTGGCATCGACCATAACCACTGGCTATCCCCCTTCCTTGTCTTGTTGCCTCCCTCTCCCTCCCTAGTCTCGTTGCCACCCTCCTCCTACCCCTCTCCGTCTCCTCCCTTCTCCCTTACTCTGGTGGACGAGTGCTGCGCCCTCAATGGGCTATGTTTGGAAACATATGACTAGCCCGTGTAGCTAGAGGATGGTCTATCCCTCCCATTTATTTTTAATAGGTGTTGGAGCTGTGCAGATGATGCTCGATCTTGTAATTTCGTAGTCTAAATCTCTCAGAGGACTACTGCCTTCCTGTATTGTAATGAAAGGTGGGGCAGATAGGGTCCGGTATAGCTGCATTTTCTTAGGTGAGGTGGCCTAGCCATGGCACTGTTAGCAGCGATGGTTGCACATAGTACTGCACTGGCTGTAACAGTAATGCACATCTACACGGTGTTCATGTGGTAATTACAACTTGCTTTGTCCTATGTAGAAATAGTTCCTCCGGGTGATAAACAGGCTCAATTCGACTTTGGGTATCATCTTTCTTAATGCGCTGTGTTCCCATTGGGGCGAAAGATTTCAAACAGAAAGATGAGTTCTACGAAAAACGTGATTCAGTTGTGGAACAGAGCCAGTCGCTGTAAACATTATTGGTCTTCAAATAACTCACAGGGAAGACCATGGGGAATGTTTAGGTCCGAATGATCTTAAGCCAGTATAATTAATACTTCTTTACTTTTTAATTTTGTAATATTCCATAAGCTGAGAATTGCTCGACCCTGGTATCAGCGACCAAATCGTCACCACTGGGCATGGTATTCCATTGTTGTAAGGTCTGCAAGTAATTGGTGGAGGAACATTTAGAACTACAGAGTTTTTAGGTACAGTTCTTCGTCACTGATCACAGATTTGTTTTTACTAATCCAGAGCTCCAATTCGAAAATGAGAGAATCTCAAAATGCCACCTGAAATGATTCCATCTTAAGAAACTCAAGAGAAAAAGTGTGCTTATGAGTATGCAAGTGCAGGCTTGAATCGATTTGAGGTGCTCATTTTTCTTGAGAACTCAGTTAAACATTGAAATATTTTTAATAATTTTACTCTTGCAGTAGTTAATAAATGCCTTGTTGATTGCCCGAGGCCACAGAGGGCATATATCCCACCAGGGATGCTAACTACAACTGAAGGAAGTCGTGCTGCCAGACTGACTGGGGTTTGGGAGCAGCACGGATTTCCATCTGGTTCAATAAGAATCTCACTGAGAAAGGAACAGTGAGGGGTACGTCAGAAAATCTGTCGAGAAGACAGAGGATCGGTTCCTTCAAATGAAATGTGAGGGTGGAGTCAACATAGTGTGAGTGGAGCGACTTAGATATATACCAACAATGATGAATGATGATTAGAAAGAAGACAGGTGGGACAGAAAAGAACCCTGTGGAACTCCACTACTGATAACTCTAGAAAAAGAAGAGTGATCGTCTACAACATCATATATAATACGATCAAAAGGAAAGCCAGAGAAGGAAGTACATAAAGAAGAATACAGAGTAGAAGAGGGTAATTTCGAATTGAGGATAATTGTTAGACTCGAAGAAAGTCTTTGGGATGTTGATTTCAATGTCAAAAGGTTCTCCATACACATAAATAAGAGGTTCAAAGGTCAGAAAGTGTGACAAGATCGCCCCTTGAGCATCCCCAGTGAAATCCAAAGCGGCGGTCATATAAAGGGTTTTGAGAAAAAAAAAAAAAAACAGTATCCATTTGTTGAAGGTAGACTCAAAGAGTTTAGAAATGAGAAATATTAAAATCAGTGCTTGACTATTAGAGATTAGGATCGTTCATCCCTCTCAGGGAAGGCTAGTGAGAGAAAAACTTTCTGCAAAAAAGGGAAGATAAAAGTTGAGAGGAAGAAGAAATAGTTTGCCTAGACAGAATGTACTCGAGGAATCATAGTTTTTTTTAAGAGCAATATCAAAGATCCCACTAGGACTGTAGGCTTTATTAGTATTTAGGGCAGTGAGAGCAGAATGTACGGTGTTTAGTGAACCACCATCGATAGAGGTGGACAGAGTTAAATGAAAAGGAATAATCGTACTGAAGGGGCAATGTGCAATAGTAAACCAAATACATCAGTTGGAGAAGCATTACTACCCTCGTATGCTCTCTGGAGTGCGATCCATCACAACAAAATAGAAGAAAGATGATGACGACGACGAGATGGCGATTGGATCCAGAAGCTATAGAAAGAAAAATGCAGAAAAAACTACATATATATAAATGGAAGAACAGTAAAAATGATTCCACTGTCATTCACACATCACCGAAGCTTCTGAAATTACGAAATTCTGCTGCTGCCACTGCTACTGCAACTATAACTACTACTACTACTACTACTACTACTAAGCGTAGTAGTAGTGGTAGTAGAAGAAGCTAATAATAATAATAATAATAATTAGTAGTAGTAGTAGTAGTAGTAGTAGTAGTAGTAGTAGTAGTAGTAGTAATAGTAATAGTAATAGTAGTAGTATAGTAGTAGTAGTTGTACCAACAACAACAATAACCATCCATCCATCATCCAATTCTACATTGCTCCATGAGGAATGTAGGAGCCCGGGGCTAGGCAGCTGGTCCCGACATTTAAGATGAGAGTGACCAGTCTCACTCATCCCTGAGTGGCATTACATGAGCAATCAACCCCAACTATCCCTTGGATATAAACCTTCTCCGGCTCAATCCGATTGGAGCGCAATAATTACCAACTAAACCACCAGGCGCCAAAACTTGGTTATATGGTTACCACCCAGCGTAGTAAATGGTTTCCTGGTGTAATGTACAGGAAACCATTTGGCTTGTCACTCAGTGTACAGTAGAGTCACCCACAGGCAGAAGGAAGAGAAAAGAATGAAGGAAAGAAAGAGAGAAGAGGGAGTGTAAAGTCACCTGTAGGCAGAAGGACAAGGAAAGAATGAAGGAAAGAAAGACAGAGAAAGGAAGGAAAGAAGGATGGAGGAGAAGAAAGAGCAGACACCCGAGTGCAGCACTACATTGAGTGAGTGGATGGTGAAGGCCTCCACCTACCACAATTCACCAATACCAATAAAACATGGGAGAAAAGAATGCGGTGCGTACGGAGAGATATGAGAGTGACAAGCAAGAAGGATGATGAAGGTGAAGAGAAACAGTAAAATTACGCCCGACCAGAAGAACGAAAACGAGGTTAGCGAGTTCCAGGGAAAGAGGGAGAGGGGGAAACAAGTGTTCCTAATGGCTCTCAACTCCGACAATAAAAATGCTTTCTGCAGTAAGTAAAGGTAAATCAAACACACTCAAAAGCTTAACTCGTCTTGATTTTTCTTTCTGAGTTCCTTCCATCTATTCCATTTGTTTCCTTTGTTGCAATAATTCTCTGTGATTTTATACGACCAAGTTTTCCATGTATTTACATCAAAGAATATCCCACACAGTGAAAACTTTATGTGTTCTTAATTTGTTACTTAAAAGATATGTGGCCTCCGTGTGTTGCGTTTACCTTCACGCTATCTTACATGTCATGCCACTTGACGACACATGTCAGACTTGGAATGAAAATATGAAAACGAAAGTAACAGTAAGCAACTGGCAATCCAATATTAAGCCACGAAGGCTAGATTATTGTGGTTTAGACCATTTAACGCTAACAAAAACCCGCAATCCCTCACAGCATGATTTGATCAAAACATCCAGTAACTTTAAGGAGATTCAGTTCCTTGTGCCAATGGTTCGATCGTCGCCCCGACTGGTGTATTCTACCACAGCAACACAAGCATCCCACCGAGAAAGGATATGATCAACTAATCCTTTTCATTAAGTTCTGTGATTTATTTATTTCACACCAGCTGGGGTCTGAACCGAGATACTCAAAACCTTGGCTGAACATGAGCAATGGACTCCTTCCACGACAAGGCTAACGAACTTACACAACTATTCTCTCCCCACACACATCTTAACTACCGGGAAATTATTACGGGTAATATCTGGTGGGTTACTGGGTGAATCATCAGACAGGCTATCTTGATCACACTGCCATCATCATCATCATCATCATCATAAAAAATGATTGTGAGAATTGTAATCAAATCATGCCCATTGAAATAGGCCAAACACTCACTCACTCACCATTCAAGCCCTGGAATCCTGACTTCATCTTACAGATAAAACTTTTCAAAAATGTGTCCAGTTATTGCATATTAGTTAGAAGCCATCCGGCGACTATAATATTAAAAATGAGAAGCTATCCCTTGTCATGCATTCCTGTGTGCAAAATTCATCCAACCACCTCTATTCATTGTACGAGGAAGTTCCCTAGCCTCATCATTCTCCATACCTCGTTTAATTATTTTTTTTTTTCAGCATTCATTCACTATCCATATCCACCTTCTTCTTAACCTATCCCCTCCTTCATGTTACCCTGATGTAATATTTTCCTTCAGACTAAATTCTAAAACTAATATCACTATATCTTATTATATCTAGTAGTGTGTAGGGCCTACATGCCAATTCTCACTTTGATAAACAGGCGTCACATTCAAAATGTGCTAACGACATGTCTAAGACCCAGTGCCGGCTGGCGTTCTCCCTTGTAACCTCTGTGTGGGGGCTGGTGTGTCAAGAGCAGGACCTGTGATCAACTTTATCAAATAAACACCCATTACTTTGCATCGGACTTTGGATTTACCTGTACTGAACGTGAACGGGTTAATAATTGACGGCAGCGGGTGGGCAAATGACCAAATTAACGACTCCCACGAAACCACGTCATACCCACAACCACGCATTGCCACGCCTGGCCGTCCTGTTTCCTGCCTCACCCTCTGTTCATCTCGCTTGTGGGAGTATCCTGTGCATTTTTGGTGTGGTTGTGTTTTGCTATGATCCTGTCCTGAACTCCCCAACCACCCCCAACCAAGCAGCAGCGACCCAGCCCCCAACAGCTCCCTACAGCTCAACCTCTCCACATTGAGCCGCCTTCAACCTGCGATACCTGATGAATCACTGCCAGCCTCCTAGCCATACCTGCCACCACAGCGACGTCAAGGAAGAGGGATCATAGCCAACTGCAGTGCTCTACGTCAGTCTTCTTCTCCAATCAAGCCACCTGCCTTTCCTGGTGGGTCACTCCCTCCCAGCTACGTCACACCATATTCTCTCCAACCAACACCATCCATGGGAGGAGTGCACCACCTCACCTTCACTCTGGCCTCTACAGCACTGCCATTTTCTCACTTCAGTACTCTGTAAATAAGTTCATATATTGCATTATTTCATTCCATCGTCCACTCACTTTCTAGGGAGATTATTCATTTTTCTACAGACTGTGATTCACATTATTATTCATCTGATTTTATTGACTGTATTACATTTTTCATTTTTATTACTCATTCTCCTCTCTCACTTTATTCACTTTCCGTCAATCCATTTTGTTTTCCATTACCTTCCATTGCACATACCCCATTAACTTTCATTGTATATAAAGCATACTCCCTCATATAATATTCACTGTATATAGGTCGTACTCCTTCATATGCACTACCCATAACTGTAATTATAATTGTTAATTTTCCTTTTCTCTCTACCCAACTACCCACCACCTATTTAAACCCCCCTCTTATTTACGAACTATTTTAGGAGAGTCAATCTCTATCTCATTCGACAGTCTGCTACAGATGATAGTGAAGAAAATGATTATCTAAGTGATGTTAATGTAATACTCCAGTGTGGAAAATCTTTTACTAAATCTCAAGCAACTACTCACACTGGTACTACTAATACAACTCCTACAATATCCACTTCTACAACTGATTTTACAACAATGGTAGAAAATTCAGTCGATTTAACTCCACATGTTCTAACTCCTTCTACCTCAAATGATTCTCTAGAATTCCAATAAGGTACACCACTGCCTCTTTCTTCCTTTCCTGTTACAGCTACACCACCCCCGACTCCGTCCCTCGCCACTACTACTACAACTGTCACTTCCCCCACACACTGTCCACTTCCTACGGTGGCTTCTCCCTCGATCTTGCCACCTCATTCTCTCATAGCAATGGCAAATCAAGCCCCACCACCACAGTCAGTTTTCCTGGATGACGTAAACTGTCCAAAATTCAATGCTGAGGTCGTCTCTGCATCGATCTTTGATTTCCTCCGCGATGTCCAGACGGAAATTGAGAACAGCCAATTCATTACTGAACCACTGAATATCTCTAATCTTAAAGACTCTTACATCAAGGCAAATCGTGCAGGGATGCCGGGCTACATTTCGGTAACTTTGATAGTTGCGCATCATTCGATGAATTTTGCAGAAAGTTAATTAAGTTCTGTTGTTCTTATTCTAAGACGAGTACACTCATTGCTTTTTCCACTCTCCTTAAACCCACGAATAACGACATACTTATAACAATTAAAGTGGCCACATTATATGAAGCAGCCGCGGTAATGAACGCCACCAGTTCTGAGATAAGCCAGGTGCTGCGAGAAACGCCTGGGTAATTCGATCTGACAGGAATGAGTAATCAAGTTAAAAGATTTTCGTCATTTAATGAGTTACTTGAGATATATCAATAGGTTGACTCGTAAACAGTTGGACTTTGCATTACAAACAGGCTTTAAACCAGGAGACGAATTGTGTGACTTTTCACTCGTCGGCGAATGCTCACACCTAAACCACTCATACCAGGCGGAAATTCAAAGATCATGCACACTTGCTTTGCCTCTTCAGAATTTTTATGTTCTTGGCCGACCACCAGGGATGCCACTAACAATGCTCGTTCTCCCTTGCGACATAGATCACCTGCAACTAACCGTGACCAGTCAACTATGCACAGGGGCAACCAGTCTGACCCATGAACTAAGGCCAACAGCCCTCGACCATATGTCAACATTGTGGTATTTATGATCACCACGAGTCGAGCTTTTATCGCAAACAAGGATGGAGTAATCAGGAGTGGTGACAACCTACATCTTCGCGACAGTGTCATACGTTTTGCAAGTATCATAAGAATACAACTATATAGTCATAGCACTGATAGTTGCCTTTATCTCGCACGTCGTCGGTTGGGGGAGGAGGAGCGCACCTGTCGGAAAAATTCCACATAGCAATGGAAGATCCTCAGCCCCCATTCGGCAAGTTGGGCCTCTAACTCGTCAGATCATAGTGTTTCAGGGTAAGAATGAAGGGATTCTAACATCATTTTTCATGGACTCGGGATCAGTGGTAAATTTAATATCAGAATCCTCTCTAAACAGCATAAGAGGAATGATTAGATAGGTTTGGATCCTTGAACCGCCTGTCATTGGTCTTCGCGGTGTTGATGGATCAGAGTTTCATGTGAACAGTAGCGATACCTTAGAGAAACAACTTGATGAATTATTAAACCCTTCACAGCAGAGTTTCATGTCACAAACAATCTACAGTATCCTGCAGATGTCTTGATCAACATTCATACAATGGCTGAACATTCCATTGATCTAAAACATGCTTGTGGTGGTACTGTGCTTCAGGGTTTTTCTGTGGCTGGCATGGATACCCACGCCCTGTCCTTTCCCAAGTAAACTCAATCACTCAACCTAATCTAAATGCACCGCTACTTAAATGCAAAGAGGAGCCTTTACTAGCATCTCATGGATCTTCCTCTGAGCATTTGCTAGCATCTCAAGACAACCCGTCTAAAAGTGACACAACGGTTCACTCAAACACGTCTCATTTAACTACCTCAAATAGTCTGAATGACATTCTACAATACTTAGAAACAAGACGTGCGGTAACAAAACAGTGTACTGTTTTGCTGCTGCAGGAATTTAAAAAGTCCGTGTTGTAGACACGAAAGGTGTGGATGGCATAACTTATGAGTCGGCATTGTATACTGTGTTGGAGGATGATTTGTGTTACGTTTACCTGTGTAATGTCACAAATTCTTCATTAGCAGCTTAAAAGTGGTACAAAGATAGGGTATTGCCTGGCCTACCCATCGGTTGCAAAGGTATGCCAGGATGTACCACTCTCTGTATCCACTGGAGTTGATGATGATGAGCCATCTGGAGTGTATGCCTTGAACTCTAAGGACACCACTCCTACACTTTCATATGACCTTGCCTCACATAATATACTTTCAAGTGACTATCCCGAGCAATTATTCAATTTTTTGCAGACCCATAGAGATGTTGTGGCCTTACCCGGTGAACCTATGGGGAGAAGAGATATAATAAAGCATTACATAGAATTAGTACGTAGTACTCAACCAATTTATGTCCCGGCATATAGACTACCACACAGTTTGAAATAACAAACAGATGAGAGTCCAGAATATGTTAGATCAGGATATCATTGAACATTCTGCCAGTCCATGGAAGAGTCCACTCTTCTTAGTACCCAAGAAAGGAGGAGAATTAGCATCAGTTGTGGACTATATCTTAAGATCAATTCTGTCACCGTACCTTGTAGATTCCCATTGCCGGTTTTAACAGATCTACTAGAATCACCTGGTGAACAAAATGTAGTTTTCACCACCCTTGACTTACTTAGTGGTTAGTGACAAGTGGAAATGGGAGTCATCTCGGTCAGTAATAGCATTTAGTACTCCTTCTGGATAATATAAATTTAAGAGACTCCTCTTTGGTCTTCGAAATGTTCCATCAGTTCTCATGAGGAATATTCATTCTGTACCCAGTGGTATGATGGGTCATTGTCTTTTTGCCTACCGAGATGACATCATTGTAGTGAGCAAGTCAATCCCTGACCATTTCGCCAAACTATGGCAAGTTTTTGACCGCCTTCAGATGGCAGGTCTGAAGATTAAACTCAATAAATGTTACATTTTACAAAAGAAAATTAAATTCCTTGGACAAATGGTTGATGTTGAAGCAATTCATACCACAGATGACAAAGTTAAGGCAGTCTCTGACTTCCCAGAACCTACCAGTGCTGATGATGTAAGGAACTTTTTTTTTTTTTTTTTTTTTTTTTAATGCGAGGAAGAAGGAACCAAAGGCATGAGCCCGCAGTAACAGTTCCCTCCAAGAGAAAAACAAAATACAATAGAGAGCCAAATTCAAGATCCGATCATTTTGAGATGCCTGGACACACTACGTTTGAAACACTGGAGATCATAGGCAGAAGGAAATACAGACAGAGGGAGACAGTTCCAGAGCTGACCTGTTGCATAAATGAAAGACTGGGAGTAACGGTTAACTCTTGCATTAGAGAGTTGGACAGAAAAGGGATGAGAGTTTGCTGCCAGACGGGTGCTACGCGCCCGTCGTAGAGGTGGAGGAATGCAAGCAGACAGTTCAGAGGAGCAGTGACCATTAAAGTAGCGATAGAAAAGAGATAAAGATGCAACAGTGCGGCGAAGAGACAGAGGTTGAAGGGAGTCAGTAAGAGGAGGAGAGTTAATGAGACGAAAAAGCCTTTGACTCCACCCTATTGAGAAGAGCTGTATGTGGGAGCCTCCCACACATGAGAGTTGTACTCCACAAAGGGGCGGATAAAACCCTGTATAGAGTCAACAATTTGTGCAGGGGTAAAGAAGAGCGGAGTCGGCTTAGCACACCCAATCTCTTGGAAGCAGATTTTACAAGAGATGTAATATGATCTTTCAAGATAAGTCCCGAGTAAATGAAACCCCAAGCATGTTCAAGGATGATGCAGGATTAATCTGAATATTATTAAACATTAGTGGGTATACCTGTGGAAGATTTTGTCGGGTTGATAGGTGTAAGAACTGAGTCTTAGATGCATTAAAGACAACCATATTATTTTTACCCCAGTCAGAGATATGAGCCAAGTCAGACATTAGGTGTGCCATAGCCTCATCCCTTGTTTGTTGAAGTAACTGTTGAGATGGGCGTTGCGGGAACCGAATGGAAAGGTGAAGGTGGAGTCATCAGCGTATGAGTGGATAGGGTTAGATGTACAGCTTAGAAGATCATTGATGAATAAAAGGAAGAGAGTTGGTGATAGGACAGAGCCCTGAGGAACACCACTGTTGATAGATCTAGGAGAAGAACGATGGCCGTCTACGACAGCAGCTATAGAACGACCAGAAAGGAAGCTAGCGATGAAGGCACAGATAGAAGGATAGAAACCATAGGAGGGCAGTTTGGAAATTAAAGATTTATGCCAGACTCGATCGAAAGCCTTTGAGATGTCAAGTGCAATGGCAAAGCTTTCGCCAAAGTCCCGAAAGGAGAATGACCAGGAGTCTGAAAGGTAGGTGAGAAGATTGCCAGTGGAGCGTCCCTGACGGAACCCATACTGACGATCGGAAAGAAGGTTGTGATAGGAAAGATGCCTTAAAATTTTTCTATTAAGAATTGACTCGAAAACTTTAGAAATACAGGACGTTAAAGCAATTGGACGATAGTTGGAGGGTTGGGAGTGGTCACCCTTCTTTGGGACTGGCTGAATGAGAGCAAACTTCCAGCAAGAAGGAAAGGTACAAGTTGACAGACAAAGGCGAAATAGTTTGCCTAGGCAGGGTGTAAGCACAGAAGCACAGTTTTTGAGAACAACAGGAGGGACCCCATCAGGCCCATATGCCTTGTTAGTACTGAGGCCAGTAATGGCAGAAAATACATCAACTGAAGAAATTTTAATGTCAGCCATGAGGAAGTCAGAGGGGGGGAAGTGATGGAGGAACAGCACCGGAATCGTCTAAGGTGGAATTGGAGGAGAGTCTGTGCGAAGAGATCTGCTTTATCAGTAGAAGAAATAGCTACAGAACCATCAGAGTAGAAAAGAGGAGGGAAGGATGATGAGGTAAAGTTGTTAGAAAGATTTTTGGCAAGGTGCCAGAAGGAGCGGGAAGAATTCGAGTTGGAGAGTTGAGAGCATTTAGTATGGATGAAATTATTTTTAGTAGAGCGAAGAACAGACTTAGCACGATTCCGGGCTGAAACGTAAAGATTATGTGATTCAGGGGTGAGTTGGCTCCGGTACCTTTTGTAGGCCTTCTCCTTGTTGCGGACAGCATTAGAACAAGCGTGATTAAACCAAGGCCTTCTTGCGTTAGTCAAAGGATATGAGAAAGGAATGTATGCTTCCATGCCCGAGAGAATAACCTCCGTAATGCGCAAGGCACACTCAGATGGCTCACGGCCATGGAAGGAATAATCATTCCAGGGAAAATCAAAGAAGTACTGCCTGAGGGCCTCCCAGTCCGCGGCTCCAAAATGCCAGAGACGACGTTTCCCTGGAGGGTCCGCAGGCCGTACTGGAGTGATAGGACAGGTTAAGGTAATAAGGTTGTGATCGGAGGAGCCCAACGGAGAGAAAAGATTAACAGAGTAAGCAGAAGGATTAGTTGTGAGTGGATACTATCAGAGATTTATTAAAGGATATGCACAAATCACCGGTCCCCTGACTAAACTACTGAAGAAAAATGTACCATTTTTATAGACTAAAGATCAGTCACAAGCTTTTGAGACACTGAAGATAGCACTTGCAAATGCCCCAGTCCTACTGTAGCATTCCCTGATTATAAGAAACCTTTCCTCTTGTGCGCAGATGCCTCTGGAACAGTTATTGGTGCTGTAATGATGCAACTTGACCAGGCAACAGGAAAATTTGTAATAGCATATGCTAGTCATGCCCTGAACACCGCTGAACAAAAGTACAGTGTTTCTGAGTGGGAAGCTCTAGCCATTATCTGCACCCTTAAACATTTCAGAGATATCATATATGGTTATCCAGTGCATATCCAAACCGATCATCTTCCACTTTGTGATTTGTTCAAAGAAAGAAATTTTTTGTGGTCGACTAGCTGGATGGTCAGTCATCATTCAAAACTTTAATAGAACCTTTCAATATGTGCCTGGTAAATCAAAGGTAGTTGTTGATGCTGTTTCACGTTACATCACAGCGGCCGTAATGCCATGTCAACCCAATGAAACACCTGCCATCTCTAGCTTCAGATGTTATCAATAATTGCCGACGAACAGACTCCTTGTGGTCCAAGGTAATTTACTTCCTAGAATTGCTTGACTCTCTAATCTTACCTACTCTGCCAGTACCAATAGATGATCTAATGCTAGACAGTGGTATTTCGTATAGGAAGACATTGCTCACAGGAAAGGACATGCCTAATAGAGAAGTCCGCCTTCTTATTGTCCCTACTGATCTAATATATGCGATGCTTCACATCATCCACGACACTCCTCATGCATCTCATCAAGGTAAAGATCGATGTTTGAGACAAGTACACATCACATACTATTGGCCTACGATGCGAAAGGACATTAACATTCAATGTGATGCTTGCATTTCCTGTAACTGTCACAAAGGATCACCGGATTACCTGTCCCACTCTAATATATCCAATCACCTCACGCCCATGGGAAACTGTTTCAACCACCTTCCTTAAAACTTTCCTGGGCCAGCCTTGCATAACTTCTCTACCTTGTTCCCGGGCCGGCGGTTTGTTTCCAACGAAATGAAGCTGTGTTGCCTGTTTTCGCCAAATTATTGTGCCACGTATTAAACCCCCTCCGTGCTCATATGAGGCTACATGCAGGCCATCCCTGGCCATGCTGATTGCCTCATATGGGGCGATGGGTCTTCACGCCATAATTTCAAGCATGAGGAAGCGTCAGTGATTATCATGGGAAAGTTGACTCTCCCTCTACGCCATCAGAGCTGTTGCTAAACTCTGCCATACCACAGTTGCCAAATACTGCATATTTAGTAATTCAGATATGCAGGCCACCCCTGCCCACGCTGATTGCCTCATATAAAGCGATGAGTCTCCGCGCCATAATTTCAAGCATGAGGAAACGTCAGTGGTTTCCATGGGAACGTTGAGTCTCCCTCTATGCCATCAGGAGCTGTTGCTAAGCCCTGCCACACCACAGTTGCCAAATACCGTATGTATAGTAATTCAGTTCTCATTTGTTTCCCAGCAATGGAGGATTCACACCCCTCTATCTACCATGGTGCTGTCGACTTATTGCCGCCCTCACATCCACCCAAGAGGCATAAATTAGAAAAAGACGAGGGTGATGAAGAGTTCAAGCTCAGAAACACTTGATTTGATGACAAAATATAAATATAAGAAAAAAATACTAAAACAATGACTCAGGGAAGGTAATCAGGTTGATAAGAACTGGCGTGGCGGGGCTTAAGCCAAGAAAAATCACTCCAACAACTGACGCACTGGCGCATCATTGGCCAGGAATCGTTTGGCCAATAACTGTTGTGTCAGTGCTTCACTGACCCGGAATAATGTTAAGTTGTTTTTTTTTGGAAACCAGCACGCAGCATTTGTTTTTAGCAGTCGATCACTTCTCACGCTATTGTGTCCTCATGGCTGTCCAAAATAAGACTGCTAAGAGTGTTGCACGTGCCTTTATAGACTATATCATTTGTCCACTCACTACGTTGGCTACAATTATTACTGATAATGGTACTGAGTTTAACAGTAGTCTTCTGTTTGAAATTTGCGAACAGAATAACATCAACAAGTGTAATATCATTCCCAATCATCCAGCTTCTACTGGCCTTGTCAAGAAGCGTAATGGGAAAGTTTTCCAGTGCTTGAGGCACCTGAGTTCTAAGAATGCCTGTTGGAATGAAAGGATATCCCAAGTCGCAGTTTCTATCAATAGTTCCATCAATTCATCAGCTGGCGAATTTCCATTCCTTGTTTTATATGGGTTTGATAAAGACTTGCCATATTCCATGTTGTCATCAGAGTTTTGCCCACTCTATAGTTTGGATGATTATGTGAATGTACAAGTTTAAAACTTTCAGAAAATACATCAGTGCATAGAAGTAAATCTGGCCTTATCTCAGGAGGATATGGTACAACGCCAGCATAAATCTGTGGCACCTGTCAACATCAGTGTAGGAGATCTAGTAATTGCTCTTTCGTTTGCATGCACCTCTAAGTTAGATGATATATTCACAGGCTCACACCGCGTGATAACTCGAAAGGGTAACAAAATTGAGTCGCAGGAACTGTTCACTGGAGATACCAGGTGAGTACATATGGGGGATCTTAAGCTCACTCCGAGGGGTTTGGTGTTGGAAGTCACTTCGAGAAGCTCCATCTTCTCTTCCTACTTCTACTATTCCTTCTGACACTTCTACTGATAACCCTTCTTCCTCTCCTGTCAATGAATATCTCTTCAGATTGCAGTCTTGTGTAAAAATTATCACTTCTTCACAACCAGCTTCTTTAACTTTTATTTTATAAGTAAAGATGTTGTGGGTCTACATTCTAGCACTGCTGACCCTCCTAGGATCCAAGTTTGATGAGGGCTATGGTACCATAAGACCCGGGGCCATGGTCAGTGCGAGGGGCGAGGTAATGGTGATAGAGGATGTAGTCTCCTTGCACTAAGACTTTGAGCCGTTGGCCGACGTAGCCATCACCCTGCTCCACTTCGAATACCAGCTGGAGGAAATACAGGCCCTTCTCTTGACCATTGTGGAGAAACACCACCAAGAAAACCGTTATGTATTCTGATGCCCTCTCAACTTACCTATTCATTGGAAACTTGCCTATGTAGTTGACAGATTTTTCCCACCTAAGTGACACTTTTCCTAACTAGACACCTGTAGGTCATTCACGTGTAAAGTGAGGTCTCTTCAATCTTGGGGGAGAAATTCTGAGAGGTCTATTTGGTGTAGCGACTACTTGTGACCTTTCTGAAGTCAAATCAGTTCTTGCTGAATTGGCTGATGCACTTGAATCTCAAAGCAGGGTGCTCCAGGCCGAACACACTGTGTTACAGAGGATCACTACACATCTAATGATGTAACAAAAACATTTAACCATTCTCTGATATCCTACAGAATCAAATTTCAAAGGTTAATGTTGTATTAGAGTTACTATATATCAACCTACAAGTTTCTTTGGACTTTCTTTTCTCCCAAGTTACAACCCTAGTCTGTATCCTAACTGTTGCTGTCGGCGGTAGTGTTACCGGTACTTTAGACCTAGTACCCATCTCTCATCATCGTTAAAAACTGGAATGGGCTCATTAACTTTGATATATCTCCAGTGGTCTTACTCTCCTCTTTCGAGCTCTACTATGCAGTACTCGAAGCTGCCTTCCTCACTAAAGTCATTGTTGACCACATCCTTCCCTGTTCTACCATCACCATCGATCACTTTCACATCATCTCTTTGCCTTTCTTCTTCAATAATTCCGTGTTACTGGCCCCTGTTACCTCTGAATATTTCCTCCTATCTCATGATCATATCTCTATCGCTTTTGGGTTCTCTAGCTATATAAGTCAGTGTGTTTCTCTCGCACCTACTTGTCACCTTTGTGCTGCCTAACTTCTTGCCATCTTCCCCGGTAGCTCTGCTCCTTGCAATCCAAATTGGTTCGCAACTTGTCCATACAATCTGTCTGGGCCTTCGTCCCGGCCCCCAAACTTCCAGTGCACCATGCTTGTCTTGATGATCTCCAGTACTTCTTTTTCGTTACTCCATCCTCTGTCAGTCTCATTTGTCCTGGAACTCCTGTTCGTTCGGTGCTTGCAAGTGGGTTGTACAAAGTTCATGACTATGGTGCCGTTAAATCGGAATCTGTTTGTTACCTACCCCTCACGTCAGCACTACGTACTTGCTACCACAGTTATGAAATGTTCCAGTCTATCTGTGTGACCTTCCACATTCCTTCTGACAATCTGTATGTCATGTGCGTCACACATCAAACTAAAATCGACAATGTTTCTCTGACAGAGTCCTTACAGGAAGGACTTCAACTGTGCAGTGATGTAATTATAAGAGTGCTAAGTATCCTTCTATACATTTTCTATAGTGATGTAATTTTAAGAGTGCTAAGTATCCTTCTACAGTATACATTTTCTGTATACCATAAAATTTATATACTTATCCTTATCATTATTTCACACACACACACACACACACACACGCACACACACACACACACACACACACACGAGAATATATATATATATATATATATATATATATATATATATATATATATATATATATATATATATATATATATATATATATATCATCAGCCGTTTGAGTATCCACTGCAGGACCGGCCTATCGGGACGATACAGCCAATGTATCTCTTACCAAGTGGCTTACGCTGTCCGGTAGAGATTGTATGTAGGGTGAGAAGTACTTGTAAGTGTAATTGTAGTGCTTGAGTGGCTTTGGATATGTGTGTAGTGTGTGAATTAAGTGTAATCGGCCCGCGCAAGCCGACTGGGCGCAAGCATACTTTTTAGTATGCGACACTGGTTCAACCACAGCACCCCTTGTGTCCACCAATGCAGTACGTGGCCGGGTGAACATTCCCAAAGTTTATTACCCTGGTGGGTCGCGAACCATGGCTCACCCGTGTACGAAAAGAACACTCTATCACTGTACCACTGAGGCCACACACACACACACACACACACACACACATATATATATATATATATATATATATATATATATATATATATATATATATATATATATATATATATATATATATATATATATATCTATTGCTAGACGCCTCAATCCCGTTTGGGGTGGCCACAAACAAATCGCCTCCAAGTCGCCCTGTCCCCCGCCATTTCACTACCCTGCTCCCAACTCACACCCCCTCTCTCATATACCTCTCCACCCCATGCCTCCATCTCATCCTCGGTCTCCCCTCCTCTTCCACCCTCCACCTCACTCACATACACTCTTCGTCAGTCTTTCACCCTCCATCCTCTCCACATGGCCAAACCACCTCAGTGTGTTCCTCACAACGCTTCCTATCACATCCACATCAACACCACAACGCTCCTTTATATCCTCATTCGTCAGCCTGTCTCTCCACGTGACTCCACAGGCTCCTCTTAAATAACTCATTTCCACTGCTCTCACTCTTGACTTGTGTCCTTCCAACAATGTCCAAGCTTCACTTCCGTACGTTAGAGTTGGTATCACAATACTGTCATGTAGTAACTTTTTTACTTCCATGCTCACTTCCCTGTTTCTTATCACTGCTTTCAAGGAACCAGCAACCTTTCTTCCCTGCTGTACCCTTTCAAGCACTTCACCCTCCAAACCTCCATCCTTACTCATCACACTACCCAAATACTTAAACGTACTCACATTTCCAATTCCTCACCATCCAACCTCGCTATACATTCACTGACTTCACCTCTCTCAAAGACCATCACTTTACTTCTTCCCTACATTCACCTTTAGGTTCCGTTTCTTACACACTCTCTCAAACTCATCCACCAAGCCTTGCAGCTCCCCTTCGTCTTCACTCAACAACACAGTATCATCTGCAAACAACAGTACAGGGAGTTTCCAAACACTATCCTCTCTCACCAGGGCCACTCCAACATCCACTACCCTACCTTGTACCTCTTTTATTACCCCATCCATGTACAGATTGAACAACCATGGCGACATGACACATCCCTGTTTCAAACCAACTTTCAAAGAGAAAAATTCACTTAGTTCACCATCCACACGCACTGCAGCCTTCTGCACCATCGTACATACTCTTCACAGCATTCAACAACTTCCCATCTACTCCATATATTCTTAACACTTTCCACAATCCTTGTCTATCCACCCTGTCATATGCTTTCTCCAAATCCATGAAAGCCAGCATACAACTTCTTTCCCTTCTCTAGAAACTTTTCCACTAAAGATCTAAGAATGAATATCTGATCTACACAACCTCTTCCCTTCCTAAAGCCTCCTGTTCTTCTTCAACTAATTTCTCTGTTCTTTCTCTAACTCTGTCTATAAGTATCCTACCATACACTTTTCCTATTATACTAAGAAGACAAATGCCCCTATGATTGCCACACTTCTTTTTCCCCTTTTCCTTTGTACAAGGGAATAATTATACCTGACTTCCAATCCTCCGGGACTCTACCTTCCTCCCAGGCCAATCTGCACATCTTCCACATCCATTCTACTACCTATCTCTCCCCATGCTTCAGCATCTCACACACACTCCATCAATTCCTGGGGCTTTCCCCGATTTAACTTTCTTCATTGCTTCCACAACCTCTATCCCTACTGATTTCTTCCTGTCTTCTCACCTCCCTCCTTCTCCCAGCCATTCCCCAGCCACTTATACTCGCATTACTTCCATCCTCTACGTTCAACAATTCCTTAAAGTGTTCTCTCCATCTGCTCACTTTTTCTCCCTTCTCCACTAGTAATCTACCATGTTTATCTTTCACTCCCCTGCTAACTTCACTTCCACCCTGTCTTACTCTTTTCACTTCTCTCCAGAACATTTTCTTACAGTCCCTCCACTTTACACTCAAATTCCTTCCAAATTCCTCATCCACTCTCTTCTTACTCTCTCTTACTAATCTTTTCACCTCTCTCTTCCTTTCCACATATAACTCTCTCTTCCGCCTCTCAACTTCTTCCACGCCCCTATTTCTCATCCATTCATTATATGCTTTCTTCTTTTGTGCCACAGCCTGTTTCACCTCTTCAGTCCACCACGCTGTTCCTTGCACCCCCCTCCGTCTGCTGATCCTTCAACACCCCACATCACATGCTGCACATATTTCTTCTGTAAATATCTTACACACACCTTCCACGTCTCCCATCTGCTCCATTTCATATTTGCCCAATCGTTCCTCCACTTCTCTCTTATACTCTGCCTTTTTCTCATCCTCTTGTAAACTTTCCACTCTCCTTGCAACTACTCCTTCCTCTCGTCTTTCCCTTCTTCTGTTCCTCCATCTTACTTGCATCCTAATTCTGGCCACCACCACAAGTAGTGGTCAGAAAGTCCACTCCCCCAACCTCTATACACTCTTGCATCCTTTACACATCTTCGCATCCTTTCATACACACACACATAATCAATCATTGCCTTCCTTTCATTCAGTTCACCACCCACCCTTCTCATCACTCGCCATGTATACCTGTGGATCATTTTATGCCTGAAGAGGGTATTGGCTATTACCAACCCCCTCCCAGCACAAATGTCCACTAACGCACTCCCATTCTCATCTATCTCAGCAGGCACACCCCACTCACCAACTATTCCATCCACCTTCACATTACCAACTTTACCATTCATATCACCGATCAAAAACACTCTCTCATTCCTTCCAAACTTTTCCATGCACAATTCCACATTTGTCCAGAACTCTTCTCTCACTCTTCTAGCACGATCTTGCGTTGGCGCATACACACACACAATCGCCCACATTTGTATTCCAACTTTCAACTTTACCCACACAATCCTTGACCCAACTGATCCATACTGTCTTATGCTCTTCTTCCATCTTTTACTCACAACTATACACACTCCTTCCTTTGCCCTCTCATTCTCATCTACTCCTGCACATATACCCCATCCATACTCCCATTCTCTCACACTTTCTCCTCTCCATTTTGTTTCAGTTATTCCACATACATCCACTTTCGCATCCTCAAGCACCTGGACAATCTCCCTCTCTTTCACCTCATCATTCGCTCATATATATATATATATATATATATATATATATATATATATATAGAGAGAGAGAGAGAGAGAGAGAGAGAGAGAGAGAGAGAGAGAGAGAGAGAGAGAGAGAGAGAGAGAGAGAGAGAGAGTTTAGTTTCCTTAGGTTTTCTCTACAAATTGTGACTATAAATACCAATTATTATTTTCCCAGTCTAAAATCATCACATTGTTGAGTATGCCATGTATTGTACATACTGCATTATTTTTACTGGATCCAACTGTTTACATACTAACATTATATCTTTTCATTATGACACATTTATAAGGACCTTTAATGTAACTAAATGCCTTACCTAAGTATTTCCCCCTTACGTCAGGAGACACAACTTCTGTTAGTCAGGGAGAGTTGCTACCCTGATGTAATATTTTTGTTCAAAATAAGCTCTAAAACTATTATCACTATATCTTAGTGCATTTCTAGTAGTGTGTAGGGCCTACGTGCCAATTCTCGCTTTGGTAAACAGGCGTCACATTCAAAATGTACTAATGACAGGTCTGCGACCCAGTGCTGGCTGGTGTTCTTCCCTGCAGCCTCAGTGTGGGGGTTGGTGTGTCAAGAGCAGGACCTATGATAAACTTTACCAAATATACACCCGTTTCTTTGCATACTGGACGTGAACGGGTTAATCAAATGGCAAATGGTCCCCCTTGAATCAAGATCCTAAAGAACTTACCCTCATCACAGCACCGGAACGACAGAAGACATCAACAAGAGAAGAACCTTGGTTATCAAGAACAAGTCATTCGGGATGTAAGAGAAAAACCCGAGTAACTAATAATAATAATAATAATAATATGAAGAAGAAGAAGAAAAAGAGGAAGGAGGAGGAAGAGGAGTGTGCAGCCTACATCTGATCCAATGGCTGAATATGTTATTTTGCTCTGTGGCCTTGCTCTTTGACTGTTTGTTCTCAAAACTGCGTTATTTGACTTCTGATAAAACTTCAACTCTTCCACCAACTTGGGTCCAAAATGATTCAGTACTCTGCGTCATGGTCTTGCCCAGGGATCTGGATCTTTGACGTATTGTTTTAAGAATCGAATCTATTCATCATTGCTGACCTTCCTTTAAAACAGAAATGATCCATATTAAATCAGACATGTTCTTGTTATAGGGTCGACAATATGACCATACCCTGTGGCCTTGGGTTTTGACGAATTATTCTTAGAAGAGTATTCATTTAGCCTCATGCCCACTCGTTTTTACCAAGTTTCGTCTCGGTAAGGTAAAAAATTTATATATTGATCATGCCTCATAACACTGACGTGTGACCGTGAACACTGACTGATCTAAAATTTTGGTTCCTTCTCCCTTGCCTTATCCACAGTTCTCATGCAATGTTTGTTCTGTCGAATAAAAATTCTTTAAGTTGGACTTGCCATGCGTCTTTGACCTTTGGCCTTTCGGTCATAACAGCAATACGACAATCCCTTGGGTGACCCTCAACCCTTTCACAAAGTTTAGTTCACATCAGATGAAAACTGTTTTATACACAAATCAAACATTGACCTTTCCATGTAACCTTGATATTTGACTAATTGTTTCCAAAATCGAATCCATTAATTCTTTCTTCACCCAACCTTTCCACCAAATTTGGCATACATACATTATATATATATATATATATATATATATATATATATATATATATATATATATATATATATATATATATATATATATATATATATATATATATATATATATATATATATATATATATATATAATCCTTGAGCTACGGTTAATAGTTTGGTAGGAGATTCGTATCGTGTTGCGTGTGCTCCGAGGTTATAGTTTAAACAAAATACGTAGGAACATTAAAATTAGATGTTTGTAATATGTTTTGTACGTCCTATCACACTCCTTCACGGGTTCGTACTCTGTCGGATATACTGAAATCAGATACAGAATAATACACACCAATATTGCAACCACAACTGCCGGTATATATACTTTTACACTGATCTGTCTTTCAGGCACCTCTTCGCAGTTATTATTTTGCCAGCAAAGCTTAGAATTAGTTATGGCTGCCAGTCTCACTGAAGAGATGATATGGACCTCAATGGACCTCACAATAATGGCGTGATATCGATACATATAAATGCAGGTGTACTTTACTTTTATAAAGAAGCTTTTTCATGTCTCTAACACTGAGCATAAAGAGTACAACCCCCCCTCTGATGTCCAGCATTTCTTATTCATGCAACAGATGGCGTACACTCTCGTGACATCGTTGGCACTATAAAAAATAGTATCCACGACGCATCTGAATTGCAGGACAGGGCGTTCTCATTCAAGACTGGCGTGATTGTACTAACGGGAGTATTTTAATAAGTCGTTAGGCGTTGTGAAGCGTTTGAAAAGCTTTTAATAAAAAAAAAATATATATGCAAATTGTTCCGTTCCCCTGCATGAAACTAATCTTGCATCCTTTCATACGTCAGTCTAGCACCCTACCACTTCGCCACTTTGTACCTTCATTATTCTGTGACGCCCATGGATATAATAAACCATTCACTACGAGCATGGCTAATTTTAAAAATAATCCTCTTGCTATGTTTAGTTGATATTACTCAGATGAAGGAAGACTTATTGTACTGAAGAAACTAATGAAGCTCACTCCAACCTCCTTCAACCAAAGAAAAACTTATCAAACCTAAAGAATGTTGTCGGAAGTTCACAGAAGTAGGCAAAAAATGACAATAACGTTTTGAACGGTTTATAAAAGACTGATTACTCATTTTAAAACCTTTCAGCATATGTCTATGTTTTTGCTTTTTGCCAGGTACAGATGCTTTTATTGATCTCTAGCATCTTTTAAGATTAAAACAAGCTCTGTCTAGGAACCCTCAGAGAGCACAATACCCAAACCTTACATGTTTGATACTGAAAAAGTTGGTCAGGGGTCAGCCATTTGGCCTTGTCCTGTGACCTCGACGTTTAAGCTTTTTCTTTGCCTAATATTACGAATGTATCACTTACTCCTTTGATTGTGTCAAGTACTAATGCAAGTTTGGTGCAATGCCACCTAATAGTTTGTAAAAGCTTTCCTAATGGACAGACAAAAAAACTGAACCAAACACAAAATACCCCGCTCTTCGTGTGTGGGTGTAATACGTCTTCAGTCTAAAATACAGCTTTTGCACTGTGTTTTGACCATGGATAGATAATTTTATTTCACTCATTTGTGTAGTCTCTTCACTGAGGTAACGCATGTATCTACTAAACCTCCTTATGTGGTTCATTTCCACCTGGCAGCAGACATTTAAGAGGACACAATAAATAGTACGTGTTTTCATGTAATACCACAGTCTGCATCTTCTCGAGGTTGCATCTGTGACATATCCAGGTTCTCTCTGACAAAAAGTCACTCTATCTCAATCTCAGACACAGCCACTCTATCTCCGTCATAAGCACAGTAACTTCGGTAACTTCATCTCATTCACACACGCAACAACACTCAGTCATAAACAAACCCCTCCATCTCACTCACAGACACAACCACTCCATCCCAATCACAAACACAGCCACTTCATCTCACCCCACTGGCGATCTTCTCAACTACCTTGCAGACTCCGAGTCATCCTCCTTTCGGGATTTTGGCGAATGCTTTGCCATCGCACTTGACATCTCAAAGGCTTTCGATCGAGTCTGGCATAAATCTTTAATTTCCAAACATGGAAATTAAAGATTTATACCATCTTACGGTTTCTATTCTTCTATCTGTACCTTCATCTCTACCTTCCTTTCTGGTCGTTCTATAGCTGCTATTGTAGACGGCCACCGTTTTTCTAAGCAATCAATAGTGGTGGTCCTCAGGGCCCTGTCCGATCACCAACTCTCTTCCTTTTATTCATCAATGACCTTCTGAGCTGTACATCTAACTCTATCCACTCATATGGTGAAGACTCCACCCTTCACCTTTCCATTCGCCTCCCGCAGCATCCATCTCAGCAGTTTCTTCAACAAACAAGGGATGGGACTATAGCACACCTAATGTCTGACTTGGCCCAGAATCTCTGATTAGGACAAAAGAAATTTTGTTGTTTTTAATGCATCAGAAGCTCAATTCTTACATTTATTAACCCGACAGTATCTTCCACAAGAGTCTCCTCTCATTTTTAATGATATACAGCTTAATCCTGCATCATCTTTAAATATACAATGGGTTTCATTCTCTCAGGATTTATCATGGAAAGAACATATTACCTCTCTTGTAAAATCTGCTTCCAAGACATTAGGTGTGCTAAGCTGACTCCATGCCTTCTTTACCCCTGCACAGTTGTTGACGTTATACATGGGTTATATTCGCCCCTGTATAGAATACAACTCTCAAGTGGGGGGAGGTTTCCCACATACAGCTCTTCTCAGCAAGGTGGAGTCAAAGGCTTTTCGTCTCATTACTTCTCCTCCTCTTACTGGCTCCCTTCAACCTTTGTCTCTTCGCCGCACTGTTGCATCTTTATCTCTTTTCTGTCACTACTTCAATGGTCATCGTTCCTCTGGACTGCCTGTTTGCATTCCCCCATCACTACGACAGACGCGTAACACCCATCTAGCAACAAATTCACATCCCTTTTCTCTCAAACTCTAAAATGCATGAATTAACCGTTAATCCCAGTCCTTTATATACGGAACAGGTCAGCTCTGGGACTCTCCTCCTCTGTCTTCTTCCTACTTCCTATGATCTCCAGTCTTTCAAACGCAGTGTGTCCAGGCATCTCGAAATGTGCTGTTCTAGAATTTGGCTATCTGTTATCTTGTTTTTGTTTTTTCTTGAAGGGAAGAATTTGCGGGCTCTTGGCCTTTGGTTCGTACTTCCTTGCATAAAATAATTCACAAACACAGCCACTCCCCCTCACTCACAGACACAGCCACTCCCCCTCACTCACAAACACAGCCACTCCCCCTCACTCACAAACACAGCCACTCCCCCTCACTCACAAACACAGCCACTCCCCCTCACTCACAGACACAGCAACTCCATCTCACTCACAAACACAGCAACTCCATCTCACTCACAGACACAGCCACTCCATCTTATTCACAAACACAGCAACTCCATGTCATAACAATGCACCAGTCCTGTATGAGACAGCCCTAGCATGTATTCAATATGGACGATGGGTGTTAGCGCCGAAGTGGTGACATGTAGAGAGGTGTATGGTATGTAGGAGGACTACTGGGCCTTGAGTGCAGGCTGTGAAGCCTATGCCCAGAGTCGGACACATAAAAAAAAAAAAATAAAATAAAAATAAACACAGCAACTCCATCTCACTCACAGACACAGCAACTCCATCTTATTCACAAACACAGCAACTCCATGTCATAAACACAGCAACTCCATCTCACTCACAAACACAGCAACTCCATGTCACTCACAAACACAGCAACTCCATCGTATTCACAAACGCAGCAACTCCATGTCATAAGCACAGCAACTCCATCTTATTCACAAACACAGCAACTCCATGTCATAAACACAGCAACTCCATCTCACTCACAAACACAGCAACTCCATCTCACTCACAAACACAGCAACTCCATCTCACTCACAAACACAGCAACTCCATCTCACTCACAAACACAGCAACTCCATCTCATTCACAAACGCAGCAACTCCATGTCATAAGCACAGCAACTCCATCTCATTCACAAACACAGCCAGTCCTTCCTAATAAACGTAGCCTCTCCATATCTCTCACAAACAATGCCACTCCATCTCACTATGAAACACAGACACTCCCTCTCACTCACAAACAATGCCACTCCCTCTCACTCACAAATACAGCCACACTGTCTCATTCGCAAACGCAGCATCTCTGTCTCACTCATAAATAAATCCACCCCATCTCACTCACAACCACAGCCACTCCAGTTCACTCACAGACACAGCCAGTGGAGCACAAAATTTGACGTTCACTCTTCATTCAGGAGCCGCCATTACCTATACCTGTTCTGGATGCACTGGGTGAGGGTGCGTTAGTTCCCTACAGGCTGAATGAAGTAACATTCACTTATATGGGTCGCCTTTCAAGATTTGCGTAACATGGCTTAAAAGTCGCTAATGTAGTAGAGTTGGCCGTCCATGTCAGGCATATTCAAATTGGCTATTAAAATGCAAAAATAATTGCATAAATACATACAAGCATAAATACAGAATATAGATACACTCATGCTAAGAGAGTCTTTTTCTGCATTATATAAAATCGTCTGGCGTTTGGAAAGTATAATGCAAGTCATCACCATGCTACAGGGTCGTAGGCCGATTCTGTATTCTACAATAATCTGGTATAACAGACGCACCTCGGGCCTGCTCGTTTACAGGCGGGTATGTGGAACTGATTGTTGGCTCTAACATCAGGATAGCTCTACATCACTGAAAAAAAAAGGGGATTCTACAACAAGAGTAGGACAATGCTACTTAGGATTTTTCCAATATGTAAAATGTGGTAGGTGGGAGGGATGGGGAATAGCATCCACTCACCCGATGTATTGTTCAGGTGAATGTACTGCAAGCTGAGTGATAGCCCAAATGGTGTCTTACAACACAGGAGACCAAACATTATATCGGGTGGTAAACATTTAACTAAGCAGACACGGGCGATCTAGTGGTTTACGGCACGTAAAATACATAAATGCAGTAAGGGTTTACACTGGAGATCATGCTGTTTATTGCTCACATAATGGCACTTACGGGCGAGCGAGGCTGATATTCCTCGTCTTAAATATCTCAACTGAGAAATCTAGGCCCATGCCCCTATGTTACGGATGAGGCAAAAATTGACTCGAACATGGATACATTAAAGCTGTGAAACTGATATGGCTACCCTAACCTGATACCATTTACAAGAAGCTGACGAGGAACCTACACATAGTGGCACAGTGCATGCTGTGTGAACCAGCTACGTCGTCCACCTGGGGCTCACCTATTGTACTATAGCGGTAGGACGGCCCCACAGGGGCAGTTGATTACTTGTAATTGATACGTCTATTCGGTCAGACAAACAGGTTAAGCAACAACAACTGGCAGCAGAGGATACCAAACGTTCGTCATATTGATTTTGATGATGGTAGATATGGCTGGGTAGAAGGAGATGAGAAAATAAGAGAACTGCTCTAAAAATGCACCTAATATAGCATACTAGAAAACACAATGGCAATGTTCTGTTCTTAAATACCAGAAGAACTGGCAAATAAGAGAAATCTACACTGAACTTTAGTTTCCACATTCTTCGCTTTTCATGCTCCAGTGGAACATGCTTTGTTCCAAATCATTCGCTGTCGTGAATAGATTTATGTATTTCCTTCAGGATACACGCTGACTGTAATTTTCGATCATTACCCAGATCACTCAGACCTGTTTCTCTTTCCTCCAACTACTTGAATTTCTTTCAGTCTAATAAAATCTTGCGAAAACTGAGTAATAAATCTTCGCAAATTTATAGATGGGGAAGGTTCAGCTGTTAATCACTAGGAGGGTTTTACTTTGATTCGAAAACAAACACCAATGATACCTTTGATAGACTCACCCACAGTGCGGATTCATGAGGGCAAAGAATTAATTGTTTAGGGGGCCACTCTCAGGTTAAAACCTAGTTTAATTGGAAGTCGACCACTGTGCCAATTTTCTCTTTCCTAGATCAAAAACCTTCGTCGTGCTTATCGGCGTTACCTCTGCTTAGAAGGACCCACCCCATGGAGGGGTGGGTAGTTCCCTCCTAAAAGCCCGTGTAGATAGTAATGTACAGCTGTGTAAAATATAGTTTCTTACGTAGAAAACAGGAAAACAATATGTCTCCACACCGTCATCTCAGGGAATCCCCAGGGGCGGCCATTGGGGTCTCACTCTGCATAATTATAAACATGGGCAAATGGAGGACTAACACTGTGGAACAATTTGTGCTCCTGAGTAAATACTATAGAGCTGTCTGACAAGGTGGCAGGGAATTCCCGCCCTGTCTAAAACCTGGAGAGGGTGAACAGCTACCATTTTGTAAAATTTTGTGCCCATAATTAAGAGTGTGTGTGTGTGTGTGTGTGTGTGTGTGTGTGTGTGTTTGTAATTCACAGGGTAATTCACTGGGTCAATCAGGATCACTTGATGGTCATGATCGTCAGCTTTTACCCTCCCGGAAGGGAGCTGAGAGCTCATATAGTCCGATCTAAGGGCAAGGCTGTGACCTTCACACAGGCATACACCCGTCCCCTTGCTCAAGGGGGACAGTAACCACCCACTTCGTAAGTGAAACTTTTCGCAACCTAAGCGAGGCACGAACTTCCGTCTACCAGATGGCAAGTGAGAACGCTACCACTGAGCCAGCAAGTGGTGTGTGTGAGTGTGTGTGTGTGTTACTATCTACAGTACTTATCTATCAATATATTTAGGTCAGCTATATGGAGCTTATGTATGTATATATATATATATATATATATATATATATATATATATATATTCATTCATTCATTGCCAGACGCCATGTATCCCAGACGGGGTGGCCAAGGGCTTAGAGTTAATTGTTTTACAGGGAGGGGCACTAATCCTTCACCAACCCCACTTGACACGTAGGGATGCCAACAGCATCTGGTGTTCCCAGGCGGTCACCCATCCAAGTACTAACCAGACCCAACGTTGCTTAACTTCGCTGATCGGACGGGAAGCGGTGTACTCAACGTGGTATGGCCGTTTTATATATATATATATATATATATATATATATATATATATATATATATATATATATATATATATTGTTACTTAGCCTATGATTTCATCATCCTTTGTGTAATTTTAATGCACAGTATGCTGCATGTTTGATCACGAGCGTGTTCTGCCTCAGTCCCCCCTTCTACCGTTATAGTAGAGTAAAGTCGTCCTTTCTGTTGTTCAGAGTAGGATTGTCAGCTCTTTGTCCCCTATGGCTTCATTTGCGTGTCCTTCTTACAAGTTGTATCAAGCTCTGCTGGCCCCTATATAATGAGCTCAGTCTCTGCATTATTGCCACTTAGATCTGCTCCTCATTTTGTTCACATCTCTGTCCTCCCCTGTACAGTTGTTATTATTGTGAGTGCTCAGGAAGTCTCCAACCATCTAGCAGCTGTGTGTAATTTGAGTATAACTGTTGTTGCATTTTTTCTTGTACTGTGTAGCATAGGGTTAATTCTTAGGCCTAGTAAGGTTTTTGTAATTTATATAAAGGTTCTTATTGTCAGCCATTATTAAAAATATTTTGTGTCTGTAATAATATATCTGGCATTCACTGAGTATTATCTGGTATCTCATTTTAACAGGGCTGACTTAGATAAATTTACTCATGCTAATTTCGTGTTAATAGAGGCTATTGCAGTTAACCATATATTTAACCTGTTTTTTTGCCATTACATTATCCTTATGAGTTCTGAATGTTTTGTTGTTAGTTTGAGCATTAAACTTTAACTTGTAATTTTACCTAACTCTTTTGTTTTGAACCTGGAACTTTACGGGACAGTAGTGACTCTTAGTATTCTCACTTAATGTGTACATTATCTTTCTCTGTTCTGTAACAATATATATATATATATATATATATATATATATATATATATATATATATATATATATATATATAAATACTATATATATATCTATCTATCTATCTATATCCCGACACCCTAATCCCGCAAAGGGTCGCCGCAGACAAAACGCCTCCAAGTCGCTCTGTCACCCACCATTTGACTATCCTCCCTCCAACTAACTCCCCCCTCCCACATGTACCTCTCGACTCCATCCCTCCACCTCATCCTCGGTCTTCCCATCCCTCTCCCTCCCACCACCTCACCTACATACACCCTCTTAGTCAGTCTTTCATTCTTCATTCTCTCCACATGTCCAAACCACCTCAGTGTATTTCTCCAAATCTTCTCAAACACATCCACATCCACCCCACAACGTTCCTTCACTTCTTCATTCGTCAACCTGTCCCTCCATGTCACTCCACATGCTACTCTCAAGTAACTCATTTCCACTGTTCTCACTCTTGACTTGTTCCCCTCTTGCAAGGTCCACGCCTCGCTGGCATACGTCAAGTAAAGATCACAGTACTATCATGTAGTGACTTCTTAACTTCCATACTCACCTCCCTATTTCTCATCACTGCTTTCAGTGAACCAACAACCTTCCTTCCATGCTGTACCTTTTCACGCACTTCATCCCCAAAAGTTCCATCCTTAGTCATCACACTACCCAAGTACTTGAATGCACTCACATTCTCCATATCCTCACCATCCAACCTCACTGTGCATTCTGTGACTTCGTTCCTCTCAAACACCATAACTTTACTCTTGTTTACATTAACTTTCAGATTCCTCTTCCTACATACTGTCCCAAATTCATTCATAAAACCTTGCAACTCCCATTCTTCTTCACTCAGAAATACTGTATCATCAGCAAACTGCAACCCACATTCATTAGAGCCTCCCCCATATCCACTGCTATACCTTGCACCTCCTTTACAACCCCATCCATATATATGTTAAATTGCCATGGAGACATCACACAACCCTGTTTCAGTCCCACACTGAGATCAAAGAACTCAATCAGCTCACCATATATATATATATATATATATATATATATATATATATATATATATATATATATATATATATATATATGTATATATATATATATATATATATATATATATATATATATATATATATATATATATATATATATATATATATATATATATATATATATATATATATATATATATATATATATATATATATATATATATATATATATATATATATATACAGAGAGAGAGAGAGAGAGAGAGAGAGAGAGAGACAGACAGACAGAGACAAAGCCCTCTCAGTGTCAGGGGAAGCAACATCTCCCTGAACTTCTTCCTACCACTCTTCACTCTAGCCACAGAATTAGCTCCAGCACGACCTCCAGCACATGACATGTCTCCCAAACAATACAACTCTACCACACACTCAAGAGACTCACGAGAAAGTTCAATCCTTTAACGCCTGACAATTTTCACCTGCTCTCCCCGACACACCGCACACATAAAATCAGCATGATCTGCAGTCTACCTCTAATACCACTACATATCTTATGCACCTACTTATTACAAACACTGCACAAGATGGAATGACTTCCCACGCCCATGTGGCAAATTACACATGGCCACTCTCCCTTTTCTTTGACAGTACTGCCACCAGCCCTAGTTATCATCACTTTTACTTTATCTACATTTACTCTTAAGCCCTTGTGCAGCATATCATCTCTCCACTTCCTAAATCTTTTCTCCGCCTCCCCTTCATTCTCGGCAATCAACACCAAATCATCAGCATTCAGCATCTCCCGCGGGAGTCCATTTCTGAAGTCACGTGAGAGGGCTTCAAGTACCCAGATGAACAACAAAGGACTCAAAACTAACCCTTGATGCATACCAACATTCACGGAAAACTCATCACTCATATCTCCATTCACTCTTACCTGGGTGCGAGCACCCACATATATGGCCATAACCACCCTAACAAGCCCCTCCTAGACCCCAAGCTCTCTCATTGCCAGCTTCACCACCTTTCTAGGGACTTCGTCAAAGGCCTTCTCCAGATCAACAAAAACAAAGCAGAGTTCCCTTTTCTTCCCTGTATATTTTTCATGAAGCTGTTCAACAATGAATATGGCATTAGTGGTCCCCCAGCCTGGCATAAACCCAAACTGCATCTCATTAATATTCACTCTATCTCCAATTATACCTTCTAGAACTCCCTTCATTACCTTCATTATCTGATCTAAAGGATTTATAACTCTATAATTTCTTCTTCCAGGGCACACCCTTCCCTTTGTACACACTTACAATTACACTCTTCAGCCAATCATCCGGGCCAATATATAATTTTATTTAATAGGTCAGTGACTAACCTCACTCCTATACATCCGGAGGTCATAAACATTTCAGCAGTCAACCCAAACACACCTGCTGCCTTCCCCACGTGCATCCTGCCTATTGCCTCACTCACAGTAGCAGCGTCAATCAAAGGCCAAGGGGCCAAACACTGTATCTGCTAGCTCCAAACCTTCCTTGTCCCAGTCAAACTCATCATTCAGCAACCGGCTATAATGCTCTCTCCATGCGTCTTAAATATCTCCACTGTTCACCACTACCCTTCCTTCACCATTTTTCACACATTGCTCACCTATAGCATCCCGATCCTCACTCCTCACCTGATTTGCCACCTTAAAAATCATATTCTTCCTTTCCACACGATTTAGGTTATCAAGTAAAAGTCTGAGTGACTCAGACTTCGCCCTGTATACCTCTCTCTTAGCCCTATGCTTGGCAGGCAATTATTCCTCATTGTTACCATATATTGTGATAGGTGGGGGCACTCACCATCCACTCACTCGATGTAGTGCTGCTCTCGGGTGTCTGCCCTTCCCTCTCCTCCATCCTTCTTTCCTTCCATCATCTTCTGTCTTTCTTTCCTTCAGTCTTTCCTTGTCCTTCTGTCTACGGGTGACTTTACACTCCCTCTTCCACCTTTCTTTCCTTCATTCTTTCCTCTTCCTTCCTTCTTCCTATGGGTGACTCTCCACTGAGTGACAAGCCAAATGGTTTTCTGTACACCAGGAAACCATTTACTACGCTGGGTGGTAACCATATAACCAATTTTTGGCGCCTGGTGGTTTAGTGGGTAATTAAGGCACTCCAATCGGACTGAACCAGTGAAGGTTAAAACCCAAGGGATGGTTGGGGTTTATTGCTCACGTAATGCCACTCAGGAAAGAGTGAGGCTGGTCACTCTCATCTTAAATGTCAGGGCCAACTGCCTATCCCCGGGCTCCTACGCTCCTAAGGGGCAACGTAGGATTGGATGATGGATGATGGATGTTACTATATATATAGGACCCAGTCCTTTCCTTGGGGGAAGCAGCCTAGGTATATAGATAGATAGATAGATAGGAAACTGAGTGCCTTACCTCCTAGTTCTCACGGTCGTCTTCGAAGTAGTCCCCTTGGGCATGTATGCTGTGGTCCCAGCGTTTTTTCCACGAGTCCATGCACCCCTGGAAGGCTTCAGGTACGATGGTCTTGCGGACCTCCTGCAATTCAGTTTGGATTTCTTCAGTCGAGTCAAATCGACGCCCTTTCAGTCGTAATTTCAACTTGGGAAACAGGAAAAAATCATAGGGAGCAAGGGCAGGCGAATACGGTGTAAGTGAAAAGACTGCCGTGTTAGTGGAAGCCAGGAACTGCTGGACAACAATTAATGTGTGGGCGGGGGCGTTGTCATGATGCAGGACCCAGTCCTTGTTCTTCCACTGTTCTGGACATTTGTGGTGGATGTTCTCCATCAGACGCTGCAAAACTTCACAGTAAAACTTTCCGCTGACAGATTGGCGGGATGGGACGAATTCCTTGTGAACAATCCCTTGCATTTCGAAGAAAACGATCAACATCGACTTGGCATTGCTGCTATTCCAAAACCGCCAAACCACCTACACACCACGTTACAATAGTAAGCGTAGCTCAACAACACGTCCACTAATAGACGCTGACTCACAAGGGGTGTTGCTGACTCCTCCTAGCGGGAAAAGGCAAAACTGCAAATGGTTGGCTCCATCTGTTCAGATTACTGAAACTTTTAGGTAGCATCTCCTACGTACATATATATATATATATATATATATATATATATATATATATATATATATATATATATATATATATATATATCCAGAAAATGAATACATGAAGGAAAAACATGTGAATAAAAAAATAATCCATACACCGGATTACTGGTGTCCTCCATTGATAAAAATCTTGTACAGTTTGACTTCAATAGCCGTAATTTGAAGGTTGGAGGGAAACTATCTGGGAAATCGAGCTCCAGTGAGATGCAGTTCAGGGAAGAAAAGAATTCTGAGAGCTGAAGTTCTGCAATATGGCAGTGTGACAGTTCAGTCATAAGAGCCACCAGATGCCTGTGTAGCACGGGGGAAGGTGTGGATAGATGGCACAATGGACGCAACTTTGTCTGAGCATTTGCCACAAAAGTATCTGTAAAATTTTGCAATGAAGGTAACATTCCTTCTTGCTTGCAGGGGAGGTAGTTCATTTGTAATATTAGGGCTATCAACAATTCTTACAACTTTATAATGAATTTGGTCCAGTTGTTTTTGTGCAACCTCTCCACTTCCACTCTACAGGGGTGAGCAATCTTCCAGCTGAGAGCACGCATGACTCCTGTAAATTTTAGCTAACTGCTAGTCAGTGAAGAAGTTCTAAGGTCTGTATAATCATCCCGGTTTCTTTGAAGCAGTTTTAGCAAGTGATCGAAAATAAGAGGTCTGGCTGAAGGCAAAGTTAAATGAAACGTCAAGATTTTCAATACTTTTAGCGATAGTAATATCAGCAGTATCGATGTTTATATTGGAATCAGGCAGCATCTGGCTGGTGAAACGGGAGCTGGAGCTCCTATGAAAGGGCTGATCCTGATGATCTCCCTTCGCTGAATATTTTCAGAGCTTTCATTTACACAATGAGTAGGCCGGCACTCTCTTAATTCCTCTACTTTCAGCTGTCTACACCACACAACATGCACATAAGATATCACACCTATTTTTCCATTCCCTCTTAGCAATGGCCACTACATTAATATCAGCAAACGAGGTGGTATCTAGGATTGCCACCACCGGCAGGGTAGGGCTGGCGATGCAGGGTCCTTCCGGTCACTATTAAGTGACTGTGCCAGCAGCGACTGTTGCAAATTCTTTCATGCTCTTCAGCTGAGAAATGCAGGTGTGGCCTTATTCTTCACCAGTATCCGTGGTCTCAGTACTAATTTGAATTCAGTTCATTTTTTCCTGCAATCGGTATCCCTTCTAGTCCTTTTCCTCACAGAACTCCAAATCTCTCCCTCTACCGAAATATCCACATTTTGTTTTCCAGGTTACTATCTTCTCACAAACTTCCGTAACAAGGGTGGCACCTGTTGTTATATCAAATCTGAATTTGCATTTGACTCTCTTTTAAACTACACTTCAACTCATTTTGATTACTCACTGTATAAACCAAATTATCTAAATATTACCAAATATATCTGTGCAGTATATTGCTCCCCCAATGCTTCAATATCCACACAGTTGAGTTACCTTAACCTTACCCTTAGCACAGAAATTACCATTTTGGGTGATTTTGACATACATATATAGAATGAATATTGCACTCTGCCGGACTGATCATACTAGTCTAAAGAGAGAGGTGTTTGCAGGCTTATTTTATATTATGCAGTTGATTAAGCAACCAACCAGAATACCAGATAATCCTGACCAAATCACCCATCTCTTGCATCTATTCTTGAAAATAATCCAGATCAGTAAAGGATATAAGTGCTGTCACCATTTCGAGCCTCCGACCACAATCTCATCAAAGCTTCATTATTCGGCTTCCCATATCTCCACACTCTGAACTTGTCTGGGTGACTCAATGGCACTTTGATAAAGCAAACTGGGATGGATTTAGAAATCATCTTGCTACCATTCAATGGCAGCCATTCTTTTCTAGTGACATCAGTTCTACCCAGTCCCACATTAATGACTTAATACAAGCTGGCATGGACATATTCATACCGGGTCAACAGTTCACAAAATGATCGCACTCTCCAAAATGATCTGATAGCAATTGTACCTGGCCAACGGCCCAAAAGTCATTAGCATATAACTCTTACTTAAAATAAAAAAAACATTTGAATCGTTCCGTCAAATTTATATTGCTTGAAACCATGCATAAGCAGTAATAAATCTCGTTAAATCAAACTTTCTTCATAACCAAGTATTAAAAATACTTATCAGTCCTAATGACAATAGAATATTCTGGTCAACTCTCAGTTCTTTCATTAATAACTTTAACAAGTCATCACCCATTCCCGCACTAAAATCTGCTGATTATAACAATACAAATGACCCGTGTGGTAAGGCAAATATTCTTGCCAATACATTTGCTAGAAATTCTACCTTTGAGGATGGTGAAATGCTGAAGCATGGGGGAGAGACAGTAGCAGAATGGATGTGGAAGATGTGCAGATTGGCCTGGGAGGAAGGTAGAGTCCCGGAGGATTGGAAGTCAGGTATAATTATTCCCTTGTACAAAGGAAAAGGGGAAAAAGAAGTGTGTGGTAATCATAGGGACATTTGTCTTCTTAGTATAATAGGAAAAGTATATGGTAGGATACTTATTGACAGAGTTAGAGAAAGAACAGAGAAATTAGTTGGAGAAGAACAGGGAGGCTTTAGGAAGGGAAGAGGTTGTGTAGATCAGATATTCATTCTCAGATCTTTAGTGGAAAAGTTTCTAGAGAAGGGAAAGAAGTTGTATGCGGCTTTCATGGATTTGGAGAAAGCATATGACAGGGTGGATAGACTAGGATTGTGGAAAGTGTTAAGAATATATGGAATAGATGGGAAGTTGTTGAATGCTGTGAAGAGTATGTACAATGGTGCGAAGGCTACAGTGCGTGTGGATGGTGAACTAAGTGAATTTTTCTCTTTGAAAGTTGGGTTGAAACAGGGATGTGTCTTGTCTCCATGGTTATTCAATCTGTACATGGATGGGCTAATAAAAGAGGTACAAGGTAGGGTAGTGGATGTTGGAGTGGCCCTGGTGAGAGAGGATAGTGTTTGGAAACTCCCTGTACTGTTGTTTGCAGATTATACCGTGTTGTTGAGTGAAGACGAAAGGGAGCTGCAAGGCTTGGTGGATGAGTTTGAGAGAGTGTGTAAGAAACGGAATCTAAAGGTGAATGTAGGGAAGAGTAAAGTGATGGTCTTTGAGAGTGGTGAAGTCAGTGAATGTACAGCGAGGTTGGATGGTGAGGAATTGGAAAATGTGAGTACGTTTAAGTACTTGGGTAGTGTGATGAGTAAGGATGGAGGTTTGGAGGGTGAAGTGCTTGAAAGGGTACAGCAGGGAAGAAAGGTTGCTGGTTCTTTGAAAGCAGTGATAAGAAACAGGGAAGTGAGCATGGAAGTGAAAAAGTTACTACATGACAGTATTGTGATACCAACTCTAACGTACGGAAGTGAAGCTTGGACGTTGTTGGAAGGACACAAGTCAAGAGTGAGAGCAGTGGAAATGAGTTATTTAAGAGGAGCCTGTGGAGTCACATGGAGAGACAGGCTGACGAATGAGGATATAAAGGAGCGTTGTGGTGTTGATGTGGATGTGATAGGAAGCGTTATGAGGAACACACTGAGGTGGTTTGGCCATGTGGAGAGGATGGAGGGTCAAAGACTGACGAAGAGAGTGTATGTGAGTGAGGTGGAGGGGGAAAGAGGGAGGGGGAGGCCGAGGATGAGATGGAGAGATGGGGTGGAGAGGTATATGAGAGAGGGGGGTGTGAGTTGGGAGCAGGGGAGTGAAATGACGGGGGACAGGGCGACTTGGAGGCGATTTGTTTGTGGCCACCCCAAACGGGATTGAGGCGTCTGGCAATAAATAGATAGATAGATAGATAGGATGGCAGCCAGAACATCCCTGTTCTAGAACTTGACTCTCCCCGAAATTGTTCCGCTTACAATACAGATTAGATACGTAAAATCCATCCTAGACAATTTACCAACCAAAAAAGCTCCAGGCCCAGGTGGAACTCCTCCAATTGTTTTGAAAAAGTGTTCCCCAGAAGTTATACCTGTTCTAACTAAATTACCCCGACTATGCCATACATACTTCTTCATTCCCTAATTCATGGAAAGAAGCCAATATCCACCCAGTTCCAAAGAAAGGAAGCTCCTCTAACCCCTCTGGTTACAGACCAATAGCTTTCATGTCTTTTCTTGGTAACGTATTTGAAATTGTAATGAATAAGCACATAGTTAAACACCTTGAATCCAACAACTTTATTCGTGATAGACGGAATGGTTTTTACCACGAAAGATCCACCATTGCTATACTCAATCTCCTGACTCATACCATCCATTAGTCAATTGACCAACATCGAGAAACTCATGTAGTAGCCCGACAGAGTGTGGCATCGTTCCCTGCTATCCAAACTCCCTCGCTGTGGACTAACGTCTTTTGTTCCTCTGCTCTCCTCATATCTCAGCGACAGAAAAATTTGAGTAAAAGTAGATGATGTGTATTCCAATTTTCACGAAAATAACGCCTGCATGCCACAAGGATTAGTTTTGGCGCCAACCCTATTCCTAGTTGGCATTAATGATCTCTTATCTCTCATCCACAATCCCATGCATTGATATGCAGACGACTCAACACTTTACAGTTCATTCACAGTTAAACACCCATTCCCAAGTTTAATATCCCTAACTCACAGCTTAGTACAACCATCCCCATAAATCAAGACTTGTTTAAAATCACTGAATGAGAATAAAATAACCTTGTCTCATTTAATGCTAGCAAAACTATATATGTACAGTATACGAATAGACAGATATTGCCAGATTCCTATATTACCTTGAAGGCTAGTAATATTCCCATCTTCGAAAGTATTGAAATTCTCGGTGTTTCACTTACCAATGCCCTCAGCTGGACGTCTCATGTCAGATCACTTGCTAAAACCGCCTCAAAGTAAATTGGATTATGGTACAAAGTCCGTAACTTCTTCACTGACGAGCAATTAGCTATAATTTATTAGAGTCATGTTCACTCACAGCTTGAATGTTGTTCATCCTTGTGGAATGGATGTGGAGAGGTTGCACTAGAACAACCAGACAAAATTCATTACAAATCTGTTGGAATTATAAATAACCCTGTTTTTACAAAAAAACTACATTCCCTACAAGAGGGAGGAATGTTGCTTCTCATGCATTATTTTACACACTTAAATAGCAAATCCTCAGACGAAATTGCATCCATTGTGCCAACTTTCCATGCCTTGCCTCGTGCTACACGGGTATCTGGTAGCAGTCATGACTGGAATGTCACACAGCCATACTGCAGAACTTCTGCCTATCAGAATTCATTTATTCCCTGAACTTCATCTCTCTGGAACTCGTTTCCCCGGAGTTGCTTCCCCCTAAACTTCAACCTACAGCTGTTCAAGTCCAGCTTTTATATATTTCTAATGAATGGAGGACACCAGTAACTTGGTGTATGGATTATTTTTTTATTTACTTGTTACTCCTTCCTCTGTTCTGTTATTTAAAAAGATAGTTGTATATTGCATATATTTGGTTTTCCTAGCATTAAATGAGACAGTGTTGTTTAATCAGTGATCTTAGATAGTCGTGATTTCTAGAGATTGCTTTAATGAGTTGTGGGTTACTGGTATCAAACTTTGTGAATAGATGCTTAAAAGTGAATGAACTGTGAAATATTGAGTTATTTGAATACGAGTGAATGGAATTATGGGTGACAGATAAGAGATCATTAACATGAACTAGGGATTGGGTTGGAGGCAGGACTGATCCTTGTGGCACGCCAGCATTACTCGTGTGACAATTTTATTTTACTCTTATCTTTCTTTCGCCGAGATATGAGGAAATCAGTGGAAGTAGAAATGAGGGATCATTGCAAGGGCGTTTGGATAGCAGGAAACAGTGTCACACTCTGTCAAAAGGTCTCAAAATATCTATGGCTACTGAATGTGTCTCTCCGTGTTGGTCAATTGACTGATGGATGGTGTGAGTCAGCAAATTGAGTATATGGACTGGGGATCTTTTATAGTGAAAACCATACTGTTCGTCGCTAATTAAGTTCTTAGATTCAAGATGGGTAACAATCTATCTATCTATCTATCTATACCCCGACGCCCTAATCCCGCAAAGGGTGGCCGCATACAAAACGCCTCCAAGTCACTCTGTCACCCACCATTTGACCGCCCTCCCCCCAACTCACCCCCCCCTCCCTCATATACCTTTCAACTCCATCCCTCCACCTCATCCTCGGTCTATCCCTCCCTCTCCCTCCCTCCACCTCACCTACATACACCCTCTTAGTCAGTCTTTCATTCTCCATTCTTTCCACATGTCCAAACCACCTCAGTGTATTTCTCCTAATCTTCTCAACCACATCCACATCTACCCCACAACGTTCCTCCACTTCTTCATTCGTCAACCTGTCCCTCCACGTCACTCCACATGCTCCTCTCAAGTAACTCATTTCCATTGCTCTCACTCTTGACTTGTTCCCCTCTTGCGAGGTCCACGCCTCGCTTCCATACGTCAGGGTAGGGATCACAATACTATCATGCAGTAACCTCTTAACTTCCATACTCACCTCCCTATTTCTCATCACTGCTTTCAGTGTACCAACAACCATCCTTCCCTGCTGTACCCTTTCATGTACTTCATCCCCCAAAGTTCCATCCTTACTCATCACACTACCCAAGTACGTGAATGCACTAACATTCTCCATATCCTCACCATCCAACCTCACTGCACACTCTGTGACTTCATTCCCCTCAAACACCATAACTTTACTTTTGTTTACATTAACTTTCAGCTTCCTCCTCCTACACACTGTCCCAAATTCATTCACCAAACCTTGCAACTCCCATTCATCTTCACTCAACAATACTGTATCATCAGCAAACAGCAACACCGGAAGCTTCCAAATCTCACCCTCATTCATTAGAGCCACCCCCACATCCACTGCTCTGCCCTGCACCTCCTTTACAACCCCATCCATGTATATATTAAACAGCCATGGAGACATCACACAACCCTGTTTCAGTCCCACATTGAGATCAAAGAACTCACTCAACTCACCATCCACTCGCACCGTAGCCCTAGCTCCCTCGTACATACTCTTCACAGCACTCAACAATTTCCCCTCCACTCCATATATTCTTAATACCTTCCACATACCTTGCCTATCTATTCTGTCATAAGGTTTCTCGAAATCCATGAAGGCAGCATACACTTTCCTTCCCTTCTCTAGATACTTCTCCACTAAACATCTTAGAACAAATATCTGATCTACACACCCTTTTCCCTTCCTAAATCCCCCTTGTTCTTCTCCAACTAGCTCCTCTGTCATATGCCTAACCCTATCAATGAGTATTCTACCATATATTTTACCAGTCACACTAAGAAGGCAAATACCCCTATGGTTACCACATACTTCTCTTTCCCCTTTTCCTTTATACAGAGGAACAATTATACCTGATTTCCAGTCCTCTGGAACCCTTCCCTTTTCCCAAGCTAATCTACACAACTTCCATATCCACTCCACAACAATCTCACCCCCATACCTAAGCATTTCACCACACACTCCATCAATTCCTGGGCCTTTCCCAGCTTAATCTTCTTCATCGCTTCCACTACTTCCGCCCTACTGATCTCAATTATTTTACGAGAAGATGTGATAGTGATTGGTCTTTAATCAAAGAGATCAGAGGAATTTCCTTTCCTCTGAATTGAGTGGATATTGGCTTCATTCCAGTAATTACAGAATGAAAAAGTACTGGTTGAAACAGGGATGTGTCATGTCTCCATGGTTGTTCAATCTGTACATGGATGGGGTAATAAAAGAGGTACAAGGTAGGGTAGTGGATGTTGAAGTGGCCCTGGTGAGAGAGGGTAGTGTTTGGAAACTCCCTGTACTGTTGTTTGCAGATGATACTGTGTTGTTGAGTGAAGACGAAGCAGAGCTGCAAGGCTTGGTGGATGAGTTTGGGAGAGTGTATAAGAAACGTAATCTAAAGGTGAATGTAGGGAAGAGTAAAGTGGTGGTCTTTGAGAGAGGTGAAGTCAGTGAATGTACAGCGAGGTTGGATGGTGAGGAATTGGAAAATGCGAGTACGTTTAAGTACTTGGGTAGTGTGATGAGTAAGGATGGGAGGTTTTGGAGGGTGAAGTGCTTGAAAGGGTAATGCAAGGAAGAAAGGTTGCTGGTTCTTTGAAAGCAGTGATAAGAAGCAGGGAAGTAAGCATGGAAGTGAAAAAGTTACATGACAGTATTGTGATACCAACTCTAACGTATGGAATTGAAGCTTGGACGTTGCTGGAGGGGCACAAGTCAAGAGTGAGAGCAGAGGAAATGAGTTATTTAAGAGGAGCCTGTGGAGTCACATGGAGAGACAGGCTGACAAATGAGGATATAAAGGAGCGTTGTGGTGTGAATGTGGATGTGAATCATGTGATAGGAAGCGTTAGAAGGAATACACTGAGGTGGTTTGACCATGTGGAGAGGATGGAGGGTGAAAGACTGACGAAGAGAGTGTATGTGAATGAGGTGGAGGGAGGAAGAGGGGGTGGGAGGCCGAGGATGAGATGGAGGGATGGGGTGGAGAGGTATATGAGAGAGAGGGGTGTAAGTTGGGAGTGGGGTGGTGAAATGGCGGGGGACAGGGCGACGTGGAGGCGATTTGTTTGTGGCCACCCCGAAAGGGATTGAGGCGTCTGGCAATAGATAGATAGATAGATAGAAAAAGTACGGATCCATAGTCATAATAATTTAGCTAGAACAGGTACTTCTGGGGAATACATTTTCAAAACAATTGGAGGATTTCCATCTGGACCTGGAGGTTTGTGGATCGGAGTTGTACAGAATGGATTTTACGTATCTGGTCTGTAACTATTTTGAGCGATTTCGTGAGAGTCAATTTCTGGTACAGGGACGTTCGGATTAACTTCCTCTTAGGATGTTTGCCTTTCCATGTGGGTTATTAATAATGCTTCTATGTGAATATATTACTAGGGGAACAGGTAGTAACTTGTTAAAGTTATAATTGAAGGAAGTAAGAGTTGACCAGAATATTCTATTGCCATTAGGACTGTTTAGTAGTTTGGACACTTGGCTGTGAAGAAAGTTTGATTTAGCGAGACTTATTACTGCTTTTGCATGGTTTCTAGTAATTTTAAAAAGACTGAGGGATTCAGGTGCTTTTTCATTTTAAGTAAAGTTATATGCTAAGGACATTTTAGTCGCTGCTCTAACACTGTTGATGTCAGACCACTTTGGGGAGTCCTATCTTTTAGTAAACTGTTGATTGGGTAAGAACAATTCCACACTAGCTTGGATTAAGTTACTGATGTGGGACTGGGTTGAATGTCAGTGGAGAAGAAAGACTGGCATGTTATATCAGCCAGATAATTTATAAATCCATTCCAGTCTTCCCTATCAAAGTGACATCTGGTCACCCTGACAGGTTTAGAACAGGATGCAAGGGGGCTAGGGCAGCAGAATAATGAGGCTTTGATGAAATTGTGGTCGGAGGATCCAAGTGGTGACAGAACTTCTATTATGTACTGATCTGCATTATTTGTCAGGAAAGGGCCCAAGAGATAGGCAATATGGTCAGGATTATCTGGTACTCATGCTGTAGTTTTACCAGTTACGTGAGAGTAAACTATTCTCCAAACAGCTTGCATTGGAATCCAGTATCGTCAGTCCTAAAACTCTTCTATGGACGTTAAAATCACCCAAAACGGTAATTTCAGTGGCAAGTGTGAGGTTGAGTTTGGTCAACTGGGTGGATATTGAGTCAAATACGCATGGTTCTGAAGAAGCATTAGGAGAGTGATAAATTGTACAAATGTATATGATAATATTTAGGTAATTTACTTTTTATAATGAATTATCAAAGTTAGCTCAAGCGAAGTTCAAAATAGTTTCAACTGCAAATTCAGATTTGGCAACAGGTGCCAACCTTGTTAGGGAAGTTTGTGAGGAGATGGTAACCAGAAAAACTAAATGAGGATATGTCAGTAGAGGGAGAGATTTGGGTTTCTATGAGAAACAGGGCTAGAGGAAATACTGTTTAGAGGAAAAAGTGAAGAGAAGTCAGGTTAGTACCAAAACCACTGATATCAGTGAAATATAAGGCAGAACCCACACTTATCCACTGATGAGAATGAACGGTGTTTGCAACAACTGCTGTCAGCAGAGTCGCTTGATTGCGACCACGACGGCCCTGTGGCCCCAGCCCAACTCTACCGGTGGTGGCAATCCGGGGTACCACCGAATTTGTAAATGGGAGATGGAAATGGGTGTGATATGTAATGTGCATTTAGTTTGGTGTATACAGTTTGAGGTAAAGGTATTATGAGGGTATGATGGCCTGAACTCTGTATTAATGAAAACACTGAAAATGTTCAGCAAAGAAAGATGGTCAGAAACAGGCCCTGAGTGCTGGTAAAAAGGGAGCTCCAGCTCTCCCTGTCACAAGCTTGTGATCCACCTTGGGGGTACCGATGTGGTGCTACAGTCAACATCCTTCCCTTCTGCCCAACGTTTCGAAACAGACTCGTTTCATACTCTGAGCTTAGACACAGGAAATAGTACCATGAAAGCAAACGAAAGAAACTATAGTAAACAAAAAAAATAAGTCTCAAATTAATTTATAAAAGGCTGAGGGGTGCAGAAAAACAAATAAAAAATGAAAACACACAACAAGTGTAAAGATAAAAGTAAATACGATGATACCAACCATGCTGTGAAATATCTATTAGGTTAAAATGTCTAATTAGACTTGTCAATATTTAAAAAAAAAATCGTACAATATAAAATATAATTTAGAAGGCACTGACATAAATACCTAATAAAGATAGCATAAAACCACAATTAATGAAAGAAAAACATTCGGGAGCTGACTGCTAATTGCCTGCCAGAATATGCTGTTGGCCAAGTTACAAACGTGGCCCCCCAGGGGGACAAGGGGCGGCATCCCCTCCAAGGGCCCAGGGGTGGGGCCTCCCAGGGAGGGGGCCTGGGCATGGACCTCCCCCGGGGGGGCTGGGGGATGGCGTCCCCCCTGGGAGGACAGGGGAGCAGCGCCATCCTCGAGAAGGATGGAGGGCTGGGCCCCCTTCGGGAGAGGGCGAGTTGTTAGGTCCTGTGGGAGGGCCCCTGGGCGGGCCAAGGGACGGCAGTTCCCCCTGGGGAAGCCAAGGGGCAGCACCGCCCCAAAGGGGTGGTGGCCTCCCCTGGGGAAGGGAGGAAGGGCAGTGTCCCCTCTTGGGGGCCTGGTGGTGACACCCCCCCATGAGGGGAGCAGGGTGGCTGGGTCCCCCCGGGTGGGGAACCGTGGAGTGGCACCCCGCTGGAGGAAAAGGGACCCCGATCACCCTCAGGAAAGGGGGTACTGCCCCTTGACCCCCCAGGGGGACAGCGCGATGCACAGGGAAGGCTGACACCCCCCTGAGGTTGGACGGGGGGTGGGGCCTCAACAGGGGGCCATTGGGCAGTGCCCCGTAGGGGGTGTTGAGCAGCACACGACCCCCGGTGGGCAGTGTCACAACCCCCAGGGCAGGGGGTGCCGCCTGTTGACCTTCCTGGGGGGAATCGGTGGGGATGGGTGTTGGCACCCCCCCTGAAGGGGCTGCTGGGCCACACTTGGGGGGGGCCTTATGGAGCCGCCTCTCCATCGGGAGGCCGAGTGGAACACCCCAGGGGAGGCCTGGGGGCGGCGCCACCCCTGGGGGAGCTGGGGGGGGTCACGCACCCCCGAGGTGGCTGGAAGATTTTGGTCATATCTTGATACTCTGAAGGTTTCATGTTGATAGCTCAAATCATTCATGAGATATAACGGTGCTAAAGGAGGGTAATAATAAATAGTTGACCTTTGGCAGGCAATTTGGTGACCTTGACCTTGACCCCGAGTGCCTATTATCGAACTCGTCAAAGATTTTTGTCATATCTTGATACCCTGAAGGTTTCAAGTTGATGGCTCAAGCCATTCATGAGATATAATGATATCTCACACACACACACACACACACACACACACACACACACACACACACCGCTCGCTGGTGCAGTGGTAACGCTCTCGCTTGCCAACTGGTGGACGGGAGTTCGCGCCTCGCTCAGGTTGCGAAAAGTTTCACTGACGAAGTGGGTGGTTACTGTCCCCCTTGAGCAAGGGGACGCGTGTGGCGTGTGTGACGGTCACAGCCTTGCCCTTAGATCGGACTATATGAGCTCTCAGCTCCCTTCCGGGAGGGTAAAAGCTGACGATCATGACCATCAAGTGATCCTGACCGACCCGGTGAATTACACACACACACACACACAGATCAACATACACGCAGACACGGGCAAAAATATTATTGCTCCACCTTGGTAAAAGCAGGTGATAACTTACTAAATCCATGAGCTAAGTCTTTTCCATTAAGTTAGTTACTGATACAAAACTCAATTGTCTCATGCTGAGGAATGTTCATAAACAAACTTTGTACATGAAAACTAGCCATTATGCATTCACCTTCATTAATACTCATATTAGTAATATCTCTGACAAATGTAAAAGACTTTAACCCACCACATCCTGACTGATTTTTCACCACTGACCCCCTCAATCCCGGCAGATTTTCGAAAAGTTTTTATTTTTTTTATGAGAAACATTGGAAAATGCCCATAAAAATGCTCAGCTGGGCTTATAATTGCATTATACACGTGTCCCTTTGAATACCTGGTAGCGTCTTCTATGGGCCGTGCTCCAGAGAAAACGATTTGTATGGGAGGAGTACCTATCCCAAACCACTCATTAAAGGTTAGATATTTATTTATTTGGTGGGAATTTATATGTAGTACAAGAGTATATTGGTTTTCACACAATAATATAGGCGATATAAGTGTTGTTTCACTCACCAAAGACGTCAACATACCTCCCCTTCCTTTACGACGTTACCGCCTCATCACTTCTGCTTCTTTCTTCCTCTGGCTTGTTTCTTCCTTTGACCTCCACCTCGGGAATAATTTTCGCCTTGAATTTCGTCATTGGAGAGGCCGTGGTGCGACATGTCTTTACTAGCCAGGTCACTGCTACCAAGTGAGTTGCTGAGAAAATGGCGTGCAGGGGTGGGAAGGGGGAGACGGAGCTAGGCAGTATCCCTGCCTTACGAGGGGTAGAGGAAGGTCTCCCACATACGCCTACCAAAAGTCCCCCGCGAAACTTGAAAAATTTGCAAATGATGGATCTTGCAATTACAAAGCATATGGGTACGTCGTCTGGTGTCACCGTGACAAAACGTGGCAATGTATCCATACATCGTCGGGATGCCTCAGGTTATCAGTATATTTATGTACTGTGATGGGTGACAAAATCGGGAAATAATATTTTGACAGTTTATGTCCAGTATTGTCAATAGCTGATAAAACTAGTATCAGGGATATATCTCTCTATGTATGTATCTATCTATCTGTCTCTCTACTTATCCATCCATCTATCTATCTATCTATCTATCTATCTATCTATCTATATATATATATATATATATATATGGTAGGTGCGGGCACTCGCCATCCACTCACTCGATGTAATGCTGCTCTCGGGTGTCTGCCCTTTCCTCTCCTCCATTCTTCTTTCCCTTCCATGCTTCTCTGTCTTTCTTTCCGTCATTCTTTCCTCGTCCTTCTGCCTACGAGTGACTGTACACTCTCTCTTCTGTCTTTCTTTCCTTCATTCTTTCCTCTTCCTTCCGCCTGTGGGTGAGTGTACACTGAGTGACAAGCCAAATGGTTTCCTGTACACCAGGAAACCATTTACTATGTAGGGTGATAACCATATAACCAATTTTTGGCGCCTGGTGGTATAGTGGGTAAGTATGGCGCTCCAATCGGATTGAGTCGGTGAAGGTTTATATCAAAAGGCTGGTTGGGGTTTATTGTTCACGAAATGCCACTCAGGGATAAATGAGGCAGGTCACTCTCATCTTAAATGTCAGGACCAAATTGCCTAGCCCAGATCTCCTATGCTTCTCATGGGGCAACGTAGGAATGGATGATGGATGGATGTACATATATATATATATATATATATATATATATATATATATATATATATATATATATATATATATATATATATATATATATATATATATAGAGAGAGAGAGAGAGAGAGAGAGAGAGAGAGAGAGAGAGAGAGGTAAAAGACCGAGGGTGGTGAGGGAGGCTAAGGCTAATGGTAAGGGTATGAATGAGAAAAAATAAAGTGGGCGTGAAGGTGAAAGAAGGAGTGTAGGAAGGATGGGATGTTTGTGAGAGTGAGAATGAGAAGAATTAAGTCAAGCTGAAATTGGACAAGTGAGAATGAGAGTAAGAGTAGGGGTTAGGGAAGGTAGGGGTAAGGACTGAGGTAACGGTTATTATGAGAGTAGGTGTGAAGGGTTAGGGTATGGAATAAGGTAATGGTTATTAAGTGTTTAGAGTGAAGGGCCAGGGTAACAATGAACGTATGAGTTATAATGCAAGTGAGTGTGAAAGTTAGGTTAAGCGTGACAGTTGGGATGAGGATAAGAGCGAGAACCAAGTGTGTGAATGAATGTAAGAATGAGTCTCAGGGTGAAAGTTAGGGTGCAGTTCAAGGTATGTTTAACCCGTGGATTGCAAGCCACAGCTCAGGCTGGGTGCATCACGTTGTGAGTCACAGCTCAGGCTGTGCCGGCTGTGCATCACCGCTAACTACTCCACCCCTATGTAAGTTTACACATGGCACTACGCAAAGACAGAGTGAGACAGTTTTTTTTTTCCTTTTCACCACATGATGCCCTGGATGTTTATCATCAAGTTATAATAAACAAAAGCAATTTTTTTTTTTGTCTTATCACTACTCCCTTATGTAAACTTATGCATGACTGTAGGCAAAGACAGAGAGAGAGAGAGAGAGAGAGAGAGAGAGAGAGAGATTATTATTATTATTATTATTATTATTACTTTTTTGCACCAGATGATGCCCCCGATGTTTATCTTCAAGTTTATAATAAACAAAAACAAAAACAAAATTTTGCTTCATTTTTTGCACACCACAGAGTAGGATAAAAATAGGTAATTGCGCAATAAACGGGTTAAAGTCGCCACACAGATGCCATACTGTGTTGTATGTATTTCATAACTCTGTACAGAGATTATCTACCCAAGGGCACGACAACATCCACAAAAAAGTATAATGATGGTAGTTAATACTAGGAAGAGTATGATGCTGATTGTGATAATGATGAATATTTACATTTCTTCAGGACACCCACCCACCCACCCACCCACACACCCACACACACACACACACACACACACACACACACACACACACACACACATTATCTGTCTATTACCAGATGCCTTAATCCCGTAAAGGGTGGCCACAAACAAATCGCCTCCATGTCGCTCTGTCTCGCGCCATTTCACTGCCCTCCCACCAGCTCACACCTTCCTCTCTCATATACCTCTCCACTCCATCCCTCCATCTCATCCTTGGTCTCCCCGTCCCTCTCCATCCCTTCACCTCACTCACATACACTCTCCTCGTCAGTCTCTCGTTCTTCATCCTCTCCACATGGCCAAACCACCTCAGTGTATTTCTCCTAACGCTTCCTATCACATCCACATCCACACCACAACGCTTCTTCACTTTCTCATTTGTCAGAGTGTCTCTCAAATGTGACACAACATGCTCCTCTCAAATAATTCATTTCCACTGCTCACACTCGTAACTTTCGTCCCTCCAGCAATGTCCAAGCTTCACCTCCACACGTTCGAGTTGGTACCACAATAATGTTATGTAGTAGCGTTTTCACTTTCATGCACACTTCCCTATTTCTTATCATTGCTTTCAGGGAACCAGAAACCTTTCTTCCTTGTTGCACCCTTTCAAGCACTTCACCCTCTAAACGTCCATCTTTACTCATCACACTATCCAAGTACTTAAACGCACTCACATTTTCCACTTCCTTCTCATCCAACCTCACTGTACAGTCACTGACTTCACATTTCTCGAAGAACATAACTTTACTCTTCCCTACATTCATCTTTAGATTCCGTTTCTTACCCACTTCTAAACTCATCCACCAAGCCTTGCAGCCCCCCTTAGTCTTCACTTAACAGCACGGTATCATCTGCCAACAACAGTACAGGGAGCTTCCAATCACTGCCCTCTCCCATCTCGGCTGCTCCAACATCCGCTGCCCTACCTTGTATCTCTATGATAACCCCATCCATATACAGACTGAACAACCATGGAGACATGTCACATCCTTGTTTCAATCCAACCTTCAAATAGAAAAATTCACTCAGTTCACTATCCACACGCACTGCAGCCATAACAACCTCATACATACTCTTCAAGGCCTTCAACAACTTCCCATCTACTCCATATATTCTTAATACTTTCCACAGTTCATGTCTATCCACCCTGTCATATGCTTTCTCCAAATTCACGAAGGCCACATACAACTACCTTCCCTTCTCTAGAAAATTTTCCACTTAAGCTCTAAGAATGAATATCTGATCTACACAACCTCCTCCCTTCCTAAAACCTACCTGTTCTTCTCTAACTAATTCCTTTGTTATTTCCTTAACCCTGGCAATATGTATCCTACCATATACTTTCCTATTACACTAAGAAGACAAATGCCCCTGTGATTATCACACACTTCTTTTTCCCCTTTTCCTTTGTACTGGGGAATGATTATACCTGACTTCCAATCCTCCGGCACTCTACCTTCCTCCCAGGCCAATCTGCACATCTTCCACATCCATCCTATCACTATCTCTCCCCCATGCTTCAGCATTTCACCACATACTCCATCCATTCCTGAGGTTTTCCCATTATAACTTTCTTCATTGCTTTCTTGACTTTCATCCTAATGATTTTTTCCTCTCTTCTCACATCCCTCCTTCTCGCAGTCATTCTCCAGCCACATATACTCGCGTTACTTTCATTCTCTATGTTCAACAATTCATTAAAGTGTTCTCACCATCTGCTCACTTTTCCTCCTTTCTCCACTAGTAATCTACCATTCATATCTTTGACTCCCCGACAAACTTCTTTGGCACCCTGTCTAACTCTTTTTACCTCTCTCCAGGATATTTTCTTACATTCCCTCCACTTTATACTCAGATTCCTTCCAAATTCCTCACCCACTCTCTTCTTACTCTCTCTTACTAATCTTTTCATCTCTCTCATCCTCTCTACATACAACTCTTTCTTCTGTCTCGCAACTTCTGCCACACCCCTGTTTCTCATCCACTCACTATATGCTTTCTTCTTTTGTGCCACAACCTGTCTCACCTCTTCATTCCACCATGCTGTTCCCTGCACCCCCCTTTCGTCTTCTCTTCACCCCACACACCACCTTACATGCTGCAGATTTCTTCTGTGAATATCTTGCTCACGTCTTCTACGTCCCCCATCTGCTTCAATCCACATTTACCCAATCGCTTCTCCACTTCCCTCTTATATTTTGTCTTTCATCTATCCTCTTCTAACCTTTCCACCCTCCTTGTATGAACTACTTCCTCCTGTCCTTCCCTTCTTCTATTGCTCCATTTCATTTGGACTTTGATTCTCACCACCATCAAGTGCTGGTCAGAAAGTCCACTCGGCCAACCTCTGTATACTCTTGCATCAATTACGCACCTCATGCTTTCATCCACATACACATAATCAGTCACTGCCTTCCACTCATTTAGTTAACCACCCACCATTCTCATCACTCGCCACGTATACCGATGGATCATTTTGTGCTTGAAGAGGGTATTGACTATCACCGACTCCGTCCCGGCACAAATGTCCACTAAAGCACTGCCATTCTCATCCATCTCTGCAGGCACACCCCACTCACCAACTACTCCATCCACCTTCACACACACACACACACACACACACACACACAAAATAAAACAGTGGACACTTTTGACATCTGCACTCACACCTGAAATGTCGATAGAGGAAAGAAAATAATTATTTTCACTGTTGCTAAAGGGGTGAACCCAAGGGTTCCCATTCTCCAAAAACTCCAATCCGGGATTAGGTGCATTACAGCTCATAATTTTGTGTGCCTACAGAAGAAGTAAGGCATTTTCCTCCGTGGTGGTGGTTATTTGGGATCCTTCCTTGTTTAAACGATGACCACAACGAGCACCTAACAAGCGTAAAATTTTAAGTTCCTATTCTAAAAAACATGGCCGTGCATAAAAGCTATGGCCAAGAGGACTGGAGCCGACCCCTGTGACGGGTGTATGTTCGAGTCTAACCCTGCCTAAAGAAATACCCACAAAAGATCTAACATTATGCTATTTTCGTGTACTTTGGTTAAGAATTATGGCAATGTCTTCCTGGGAGTCCCCCACCTCCCGCCTGGTGGGGGTAGTTATTAAAGTTCCCACCCTGCCTATAATATGGCCGGAGTAAATTTCTATCATGTTCCAAACTATGGTCATGCATAACTGATTTGCCTGAATCCTCGTGGGCTGACCCACAGTAGTTGCACGCTTCGCAAAACGTGGCTCGAGTGCACATCCATCAATAGGCAAAATCTCATATTCTTCGGTTACAAATTTCGGTGGTCCATAATGTCTTTTTCTGAAGCCACAGCCCCATCTCCTTCATCCGGGACGGTCTTAGGGGAACTCACCGTCCTTATAATGATGGGAATGATGCTCTTCTGTTGTTCCAAAATCATTGTTCCTACAGACACACACACACAAAAAGAAAATAATGGCTGTGCAAAGCAGTTTTGGCTGTACATTCGGGGGCCATTGCCACTGTGGGAGGTGTCCATCGGGGATCCTTCCAAGTCTGGATCCTAGCCTGGGAGGATGTAATTTATTGTACGGATTTATTTTTCCTTAATATTCCTCCCATAAGGCCTGTACCTCAGCCTTGAACAAGTGCAGTAAGTTAGGGAGTGACACACTCAGAGACAAGTATCAGATTTCAAGGCCCCTGCATATATACATATCTATCTATCTATATAATATATATATATATACTGTATATATATATATATATATATATATATATATATATATATATATATATATATATATATATATATATATATATATATATATATATATATATATATATATATATATATATATATATATATATATATATATATATATATATATATATATATATATATATATATATTTAACCCATTGGAGCCCAGTGTCCCGCGTATTGGACAGAACTGGGATTTTTCAAGTCTTTATAAAGTAGTGAACCCCCGGGTAGGACCTATGAGCTTCGCGACTATGAGCCGATAGGAGGATGGCGGTAAGCTTAGTACCCGCCCAGTGCAATCCCTCGCCCAGCACCCCTGGGATCCAATGGGATATATATATATATATATATATATATATATATATATATATATATATATATATATATATATATATATATATATATATATATATATATATATATATATATATATATACACAATATATATTCGAGGGGCTACCCGAAAGTTCCAGTCATTTGTATATTGTAGGAAAATAAGTTACCTTACCTCCTAGTTCTCACTGTCACCTTTGAAGTAGTCCCTTTGGGCATGTATGCAGTTGTCCCAGCGTTTTTTCCACAAGTTCATACATCCCTGGAAGGATTCAGGCATGATTGTCTTGAGCACCTCCTGCAATTCCATCTGGAACTTCTCAATCGAGTCAAATCGACGCCCTTTCAGTTGTAATCTCAGCTTGGGAAACAGGAAAAAGTTGCAGGGGGCAAGATCAGGCAAAAGGGTGGGTGGAGAATGACTACCGTGTTAGTGGAAGCCAGGAACTGGCAGACAACAATTGATATGTGGGCAGAGGCGTTGTCATGATGCAGGACCCAGTTCTTATTCTTCCACTGTTCTGGATGTTTGCGGTGGATGTTCTCCCTCAGACGCTGCAAAACTTCACAGTAGATCTTTCCGCTGACAGATTGACCAGGTGGGACGAAATCCTTGTGAACAATCCCTTGGATATCGAAGAAAACGATCAACATCCACTTGACATTGCTGCGAACTTGATGTCCTTTTCTCGGCCTCGGTGATTTGGGAGACTTCCATTGAGATGACTTCCACTTTGTCTCTGGGTCATAATCCATAAACACATGATTGATCATCGGTTATGACTTTGGAGATGAAGTTGGCATAATCTCTGACGCAGTTCTTGAGCTCCCAGCAAACTGCAACATGATGTTCCTTCTGCTCATCACTCAGCAGTCTTGGCACAAATTTTGCAGCGATGCATCTCATGTCCAACACGTCTAACAAAATGCGTTGCACGCTCCTCTACGACAGTCCAAAGATATCACAAACATCATGGATAGTTCATCTACAATCTGCAAAGATAGCCTGGCGAACATTTCCAACGTTTTCTGGTGCTGTTGCCATTGATGGTCGTCCAGAGTGGTCATCATCTTCGACAGACGTTCATCCTTCCTTGAACCGCTTGTACCAGAAAAATGTTCTGGTTTGGGACATGGCATTGTCACCAAAGGCAACTGGGGAGATTCTGTGGCCGTCTTGTTGATCTCGAAGCAGAAGTTGATGCAGGTTCTTTGTTCAGTAAGGTCCGCCATTGTAAAACCGCCAATCCACTTACACACCACATTACAGTAGTAAGCGTAGCTCAACAGCAGGTCCGCTCACAGATACAGCCGGGGCCATACTGACGCACAAGGGGTGCTGCTGACTCCTCCTAGCAGCAAAAGGCAAAACTGCAAACACTTGGCTCTCTTTGTTCAAAATACTGGAACCTTTGGCTGGTACCTCGTGTATATATATATATATATATATATATATATATATATATATATATATATATATATATATATATATCTGTCCATCTCTATCTATATATATATCTGTCTATCTATCTATCTATCTATCTATCTATCTATCTATATATATATATATATATATATATATATATATATGCTTGCCTCGCAAAAAATGGCTCGGGTGCACATCGATCAACAGGCAAAATCTCATATTCTTCTGTTACAAGTTTTGGCATTTCATAATGTCTTTTTCTGAAGCCACAGCCCCATCTCCTTCGTCCTGGACGGCCTTCGGCTAACTCACCGTGCTCATAACTTGGTGGGAATGATGCTCTTCTGTTGTTCAAAAAAATCATTGTTCCTACAGACACACACACAAAAGAAAAGAAAAGATAAAAGGCTGTGCGAAGCAGTTTTGGATGTTCATTCGGGGCCCATTGCCACTGTGGGATGTGTCCATTGGGGTTCCATCCCCGTCTGGAGCCTAAGCTAGAAGGATGTCATATTTTGTACATTTTTTTTTTTTTAACATTCCTCCCATAAGGCCTGTACCCAGTCTTCAACAAGTGCGGTAAGTTAGAAACTTTTCCATTAAAGATCTAAGAATTAATATTTGATCTACACAACCTCTTCCCTTCCTTAATCCTCCCTGTTCTTCTCCAACTAATTCCTCTGTTATTTCCCTAACTCTGTCAATAAGTATCCTACCGTATACTTTTCCCATTACACTAAGAAGAGAAATATCCCTATGATTACCACACAGTTCTTTTTCCCCTTTCTCTTTGTACAAGGGAATGATTATACCTGACTTCCAATCCTCCGGGACTCTCCCTTCCTCCCAGGCCAGTCTGCACATTTTCAATATCCATTCTACTACTACGTCTTCCCCATGCTTCAGCATTTCGCCACACACTCCATCAATCCCTGGGGCTTTCCCCGTTTTGACTTTCTTCATTGCTTCCACAACTTCCACGCTACTGATTTCTTTCTGTCTTCCCACTTCCCTCCTTCTCCCAGTCATTCTCCAGCCACTTTATACTCTCATAACTTTCATTCTCTGTGTTCAACAATTCATTAAAGAGTTCTCTCCATCTGCTCACTTTTTCTCCCTTCTCTACTAGTAATCTACCATTTTTATCTTTCACTCCCCTACTAACTTCATTGCCACCCTGTCTGAGTCTCTTTACCTCTTTCCAGAACATTTTCTTACATTCCCTCCACTTGACACTCTAATTCCTTTCAAATTCCTCATCTACTCTCTTCTTACTCTCTCTTACTGATCTTTTCACCTCTCTCTTCCTTTCTACAGATAACTCTCTCTTCTGTCTCTCAGTTTCTTCCACGCCCTAATTTCTCATCGACTCATTATATGCTTTTCTCTTTTGTGCCACAGCCTGTCTCACCTCTTCACTCCACCGTGCTGTTCTCTGCACCCTCTTTCTTCTTCTCTTCACGCCACACACGACCTCACATGCTGCACATATTTGTTCTAGGAATATCTTGCACACACTTTCCACGTCCCCCACCTGCTCCAGTTCATATTTATCCAATAGTTCCTCCACTTCTCTCTTGTATTCTGCCTTTTTCTTATCCCGTTGAAACCTTTCCACTCTCCTTGCATATACTCCTTTCTCCCGTCCTTCCCCTCTCCTATTTCTCCATTTTACTTGGACCTTGATTCTGACCATCACCAAGTGGTGGTCAGAAAGTCCATTGCCCCAAC